>NC_134402.1:262196350-262500933 GCF_038048845.1 Mixophyes fleayi
GTTTTACCCTGTATAGTGTACTGTTTGTGCCGTGTACGGCGCTGCGGAAACCTTGTGGCGCCTAACAAATAAACAATAATATTAATAATAATAATAATAATACCAGACAGTGGCCTGTGTCTAGTGAGTTGGTCTTTGAGTCTTTAGTAGAGATGTTCACTGACCCCCATGTTTTGGTTTTGGTTTTGGATCTGGATTAACTTTGTGTTTTGGTTTTGGTTTTGGCAAAACTGCCCTTGTGTGTTTTGGTTTTAATTTTGGTTTTGGATCCCTGTTTCTGTGTGAGCAATGGTGCTGATCTCCTGGTGAGGGAGGTACTTATGGAATCCAAAATGCACGAGATCCAACAATGCAACAATGACGTTTTGCCTCGATTCATATCTGAGGATGCGCAAAAACACAGAGCCGGCTTGCGAGCCTACTCGGATCCCCTAAGTTCGGGTGGGCTGGGTTTTCAGAAAACCGAGCTCAAGAATCTCTAGTCTTTAGCATTTTGGTCACAAGAAAGTGTGTGCAAATTTATGCTATTAATTACGTTGCCATCCTGACAATGATATCAAAGCAAATTAAAGTGATGTGTGCCCATTTCACAATATGTATATAGCATATTCTATTTTATTCTTTTAAAGATATATGGTCTGATTCATTATATTCATTAAAGTAAGGCAAAAACGGAGTACGTATTCTCCTGGGCAAACCGTGTTACAATGTAAGGGGTGCAAATTAGTTTGTTATTTAGCACATAAGATAAATACTGGCTCTTTTTCATGTAGCACACAAATACTTGTTAGCTTTATTTTTAAACTAAATTTTAAACCTGAGCTAGGACATTTCCTACCCCAACTATAAATCAGCCATTACATTTTAAATTTACCTCCCCCTCCAATGTAACATGGTTTTGCCAAGGTGCAAAATAACTCCTTTTTTTGCTTTACTTTCCTTAGTGAGTCAGACCCTTAGTATTAAATCAGCATAAATTAATTTCCAAATATGATTTAATGCATTTTACAGTTTTTATTTGAAACATATATTGTCAAGCTCTCACACAAATTTTACAGGAAGCCAAAGTTTACATTGTTAATGGAATTGGACAAATAAACAACTTTAACAAATAGCATTTTTAGAAAATGATATTTTGCCGTCTCATTTCACCCTATTTTCTCATTTTACAGCACCTTCTGGCATTACCCATTGTTTGTACAGAAGTCAGCTAAATGACAGGTTGTCCTGAAGGTTTGTTTCTTTTACTGAACAATGTATTGTAGTTTAGAACTTAATTTCATCCTCCACTGGTTGGGAGACAATGTGGACAAATCTGTAGAAAATGGTAGATCTGTACGTAAAACATGGCATTTATTTATTTTAGATGTCAATGTTTTTGTTTTCAAAAGAAAGTTTCTCAACTGAAGAAAGAAATTTTCCCTTACCTTTATAACCAACTCAGAAAATATTTGACTTATGTTCCTCCCATATATGTGGGGAATAGCAGTGTGCAATAAAGAAATGACTATAGTAAATTATTAAATTGTCTTAGATAAAATGAAATAATGTAATATATATATAATGCAACCACCTTTGTTGCATGTATACTGTTAAGAGCGTTTTGTCGCTATCCAATAACGATTGTCGAATCTCGATTTGTGTTTCCAACGCACAAAAATTTATTCTCAAAAAGTAGCAGAATAATTCAAGCAAAATAATAATAAGTACAGCCGTTACTTATCGCAGGCGCTCTGGATCCAGTGAACAGTCATTCAGTCCTGAAGTCTGTGGTCAAGGTGACTAAACACTAGATGAGGAGCTGCTGCTTATATGCAAACAGAAATACAGTAAAACAATGCAAAGGGTGTGGCTTGCTTCTATTGGTCCAGGTTTCAGGAGGGTCCAAGGGGTTGCAGATCATAGGCTAGTTTAAGCTCAGGAATCCAAAGGTGGGGGTCATCTCTCCAGGCGCCGATCTTCCCGCCAAGATTTCTAATCCTAATAGTCCATAATTCCTTAACATTAATAACTTGCGTATGCACTCTGCGATCCCTTCGCAGAGTGAACCGGACAGTTGCAAATGTGAAGGGAATTAGTATGATACCATGATACATGACATGATTCCTTCAACGTGTACCATATGTTTTACTGATATGCATATAACTTATAATATTACACATAAACTCCACTATATTTAGACATAAATAACTATGTGTTGCAACTACCATTAATGTGTACTATGTGAGTGTTTGTGCGAATGTATGTAAAAGCGTAAATACTGTTTGGGCCACGTGTTGCGGCCGTGTACGCCCTTTCACGCCGTAGAGTGCCATACGCATCTTTTTAAACAAAGACAACCAAGTCTGCTTGATTTTAATTGAAATGACTTTATCCAATTTGCTGACTTCGACAGCTCCACCCTTTGATAGTGTTATAAACTATCACCTAATCACTGTCTCAAGTTCAGGATTATACAACACCTCTTCACAGACCATGATCTCGGTCTCTCTCTCACCACCCTTTCAGTCTCATTCTCAGTGTTTCTCCCAGAAGACTGTTTTCCACACTTCAACACAGTAGGAACACATTTGACTCATAAACCAATTGCTAAGATGACACCCAGTATAAGGAGAAGGAGCTTACCTACACTAGCAACCATTTCCTGTACCCACTCCCCCAAACCAGAGAACCATTTCACAGGGTTCAACCATGAGAACCATCCTGCCACCTTTTCCCCAACCTCATATAATGAAGAATTATGGTTCCTTCGAAATTCCCATTTCAGTTGCAGAATTTCATCCATCTTCCGGTCTATAACCTCCTTAGGGTCATCCGTATTATTGGTGATGTATGTGCAACATTTGACACCAAACTGGGTGGCCAGTATCACACAGTACCCACCAGTTATAGAGGTGAGATCATTTAGTACCAGTCTATGTTGTACCAACTCCTTCTTGTACGCTTGTAACTCCCTTCCAGTATACCTGAAAGTGTCATCATACATCTCGGTGATATTGTCTATTAATTTAGCTAGGTCTTGGATATATTTAAAGTTTAACGTTCCCCGAGCGGTCCTGGTGAGATCTAGAGCAACCATAACTTGGAAACCCGCGGTTTCACTAATCAATTTTATAGCTATGGGTTCCTCACCAGGAATCAAATTTCTCTTGTCACGGTGTTCATACTGTGTGTGTATGTATGGTGGTGATTTAGTCTTGTGAATACCAACCATTTCATCATGAGTAATAGTCATGATTTCAGGAACCAGTTTAGCTAAGAAACACAAACCCTTGGAACTCGGAGTCACCCAGGAATAAGCTTTCCTCCCACAAACAAAGTACACATCATCAGGGAGAACATAAGGAACAGTATGTCCATTAATTATATCACACAGAGTTTTGATAAAACTACCCATGCCTAGTGTCTCCATTTGCTCAAGACACGTGTCAGCATGGATGAAATTCTTACAATTATCTATAGAGACTTTTTCAATAGATACTTTCTTATGTTTGTTTATACGCCCTAATTTGTGACTTCCATCCACATTCCTGCTTATTGGTGGCCTTAGTCTCCCTCCAAAATGAGCGTGGCGAGCCATTGTCTGATCTGATAGGTCAGCTTCCCAATTCTCCAGACGCTTTGCATGAGAGATATTTAGGCACAGCAAAGATCTGTCTACAGAGTATTGTCGAAGCGTTAGACTAGGGGACCTAGTGTTATTGTACCTCCCCTCTATGGGCCTCCCACCCCTCAATTCGAGTACTTCGGAGATGTTTAATGGGAATGGCACTAGTCCTATGTTATGCTGCCCCTGTGGCACGTGAGAGCACACCCAGCACTCGGTTTGGTTTAGGACCTTACCCACCAAGGAGTCATAATCCTCCAGAGGATGCCCGCCCACATTCAGATTACCGGTGGACTGGCATCGCTGAATGCATCTCTCTTCAACTAGGGAGTCACAGAACTTGCAGATACAATATTCATCAGACAATAGCCCCTCACACTGTCTCCGAGTTCCTGAGCTAGCAGACCTTTTCATAACCCCTGGACCAAGCTTGATGATGGACTGCTCTGGGTATTCTAATAACTTTTTCTCGATCTCCATTTCATCCGTATCACTGCCAGAACCTTCCTCTGTCCTCCATCCTCCTTCACAAAAATAGAATGTCCTAGAAAAAGTAAAAACAAGGAAAATCCTGGAACAAAAGAAAAACAAAAAACGCCACTTCATAGCTGGAAAGGTAGTTCTGATGCAACGTCTCTGGTTCAGGTGTCTTGGCTGCAGGCCTTAGGTCTCCCGGAACAGATTTACGAATGACAGATCTGTGTTGTCGGTCTCAGTTTTATCTCGCACTTTCTCCGAGTTATTGACTCTCCTGCAGTGGGTGGAATGGACCCAAGTGTCTCTCTCTGCAACCTTCAGTGATGTAGTACTGGTCAGCAGCACTTGGTACGGGCCTTCCCAACGGTCTGTTAAACAACCTGAATGTAAGAAATTGCGGATCATAACATAGTCCCCAGGTTCAACATCATGACAGTTCGTTTCTGGCATACCAGATGACAGCATTTTGAGTTTTTGTTGCTGTTGTTTCAGCTGTCTGCTCATTTTTATAAGATATTGCACAGTCACTTCATTATTACACTTTAAGTCGTCTTGCGGACTCACGATCAAATGAGGTTGTCGGCCGAACAGCATCTCAAAGGGGGACAGATTAAGAGGAGGTCTAGGAGTGGTTCGTATGCTATGGAGGACTAGTGGCAAAGCTTCAGGCCACGCTAACCCAGTTTCAGCCATTACCTTACCAAGCTTGTTCTTAATGGTACCATTTACTCTTTCCACCTTACCACTGGCTTGTGGTCGGTAAGGGGTGTGAAGTCTGCTACTGATTCCCATGAGTTTACACATATTTTGGAAGATATCACCAGTAAAGTGGGTACCCCTATCACTTTCAATGATTCTAGGGATACCGAACCTACAAACAAATTCTTATACAATTTTCTTTGCAGTGAACACAGCAGTATTAGTGGCTGCTGGATATGCTTCTACCCAACCGGAAAACACTTCAATACATACTAACACATACTTTAGATTCCTGCACGGTGGTAATTGGAAATAGTCAATTTGTATTACCTGAAAAGGTCCGTTTGTAGGAGGGATGTGGGATGGCTCAGTTGGAATAGTTTTCCCGACATTTTTCCTCAAACAAGTAAGACATGACATTGCTTTCTTACCAGCCTGAGAGGAAAATCCAGGAGCACACCAGTATGCTCTCACAAGTTTGCACATACCTTCTTTACCCAGGTGAGTCAGACCGTGTACTGCTTCAGCCAGGCTTGGATAGTATGTTCGGGGAACTACAGGCTTACCTTGTCCATCCCTACAGAGTCCTGAGGATTCTTGACCACATCCCTTCGCCTTCCAGACCGCATTTTCCTGCAGGGAGCACAAATCTTGCATTTCAATTAATTTCTGCATGTCTAATGTCTGAAAAACCATCATAGTCTCGGTCGATACAGTCATAGGTTGCCCTGCTGCCGATTTAGCAGCTTCGTCTGCCCTGTTGTTGCCCAATGACACCGGGTCTTCTTCAAAGGTATGAGCTTTGCACATTATGACGGCTACCGTTCTGGGTAACTGTATCGCTGTCAGAAGTCCTTTTATGTGTTGTGAGTGTGCCACTGGCGTACCTGCTGCTGTCATAAAGTTTCTAAGACGCCAAAGGGCCCTAAAATCGTGCACTACCCCAAAGGCGTACCTAGAGTCAGTATATATATTAGCTGATTTTTGCCAACTCACAAGCTCTCCTTAATGCTACTAGTTCCGCCACCTGGGCTGAGTGAGGTCGGCCAAGGGGTTCAGCTTCTACAACATCCTGATCGTCTACAACAGCGTAACCAGTATATAGTTTTCCCATCTCTGTCTGTCTATGACAACTCCCATCTGTATAAAACGTAAAATCAACATTTTCTAAGGGGATGTCACGTATGTCGGGCCTTGCAATAAAGGTCTGGTTCAGGTGTTCCATACAATCATGCGTATCAGTACTCTTGCCTAACTCATCATCAACCAGGGTCTCCTCACCTCCCACCCTTTGTGTCTCTAGAGACACATATGGAAGGTATGTAGCTGGATTTAAGGTGCTAGATCGTTTGATGGTGATGTTTGAGGGTGCCATCAGAGCTAGTTCCCACTTTGTGAATCTAGCTGAAGAAACATGTCTGGTTTGAGCTGAATTTAAAAGAGCTGATACAGCATGGGGTGTATAGACAGTTGAATTATGTCCTAATACTACATCCTCGCTCTTACTTACCAGAAGAGCAGTTGCTGCTACACTTCTGAGACATGTTGGGAGTGATCTAGCCACAGTGTCCAATTGTGCACTGTAGTATGCTACCGGTCTGCTAGCGTCACCATGTTTCTGTGTGAGGACACCTGCTGCACAACCATCAGCTTCCGTACAGTATAGCTTAAAAGGCTTTTCATAATCAGGTATTCCCAATGCAGGCGCTCTAGTCAGACTATCTGCTTTTGGCTCTGCGGCAGAGTCATGTGTTGTATCACCTCAATCCTGTCGGTTGTCAGGTGTCTTAGCCCCTTGGGGAGGCAGTGTCCTAAGTATTTGACCTTAGTCTGACATGGCTGTAATTTATCCTTTGCCACCTTGTGCCCTGTTTGTGAGAGATGGAGCAACAACAATTTAGTATCATGTAAACATGACATAAAAGAATCGGAGCACAGCAACAAATCGTCCACATATTGAATTAGAACAGACCCATTGCAGGGTTGAAAGGATTGCAAACAGTCATGTAAGGCTTGGGAGAAAATACTGGGGCTGCCAATGGACCCCTGGGGAAGTCTGGTCCATGTGTTTTCCCCCCGGTAGGAGAATGCAAATAGGTATTGGCAGTCAGGGTGAAGAGGGACTGAGAAGAAAGCAGAACATAGATCAATGACAGTAAAATGACTAGCAGACGGTGGAATCTGCATGAGGATGACAGCTGGATTCGGCACTACAGGGAATTGGCTCTCAACAACTTTATTAATTCCCCTTAAGTCCTGGACTAATCTATAGCCCCTCCCCCCACTCTTATTCACAGGGAAAATGGGACTATTTGCTGTGCTGGAGGTACGAATTAAAATCCCTTGTTGCAACAGCCTCTCAATAACAGGATATACCCCTAGTTCCACCTCCGGTTTTAATGGATACTGTGGGATTTTTGGAGCTATCCTACCACTTTTTAGATTTACCATGACGGGCTACGTTTGCCATCAATCCAGTGTCCTGTCCATCTCTAGTGAACCCGGTATTTCCAGCAACATCCCCTTTACTTGAGATGGACTTTGCTCTACAACGGTAGAGTGCAACATTAACCGTTGAGGGGTGTCCAATATATCCTGTACCTCATGCGCAACCTTCTCTGGTATATCTAAGAACACACCATCTGGGGTACAGTATATGACACATCCCATTTTACATAACAAGTCTCTCCCTAGCAAGTTAGTAGGAGCTGCTGCAGCTAAGAGAAACCAATGCTTAGTATGCAGGGGCCCGATAGTAACTTCTGTGGGTTTAGTTATAGGATAATGTAACACTCTTCCCGTTACCCCCATAGCTGGAATAGTCTTACTGGTCACCTGTAGATTAAAAGGAGAGGTTATCACAGATCTGGCTGCCCCTGTATCTACAAGAAAAGTTTGTTTCCTACCAGCTATGTCAACTATCATTGTTGGTTCTTCTCTCAGACTCTCTGTAAACCTCACTGGCTGTAGACTACAGGTATGACCTGACCCCTAGCGCTGACTATCGCTATCCCGCACAGCATTTCCTGCTATAATATGTGCGGGTAGATGTGAGTCTTCTAGTCTATGTGAATTCTTCCTTGGAGGATATCTATGTGTCCCACCTCTAGGGTTGTATCTATCCTTTTTACAATCCCTCTTAACGTGTCCTTCTTCATTACAGTTGAAACATCTGATCAATCTATGTTTCTTATTATGTGGGTTGTATGCTGGTGGTCGTGTATGCATCCTCTCTAGAGCCTGTATACTCACCATCATTAACCTATCACTTTTCTCTTCCTTTTTTCTAAAAAGGTTTTTGTCATGCTTCACAGCAGACTCCCTAAGAGAATCTACTGTGATGCCTCTCCAATTAGGTAATGTGGTTTGTACTCTGGTTTTTAAATTTTTCCTTAGACCATCCATTAGTACTCCTACAGCTACTTCCCTGTGATATGGGTCCTCACCTATGTTTGATATCCCAGTGAACCGTGTTATCGCTGCTATAGCTCTAACGAAGTAATCTGATGCTGTTTCACTATCTTTCTGTTTGATGGTGAAAATTTTACTCCAATTCGCTACTACTGGAAAATAGATGGCGTTTAGTTGGATAATTTGTTCTATATTCTCTTGATTCACCTCATCTGTTAAGGTATCATCTTCCTCCAATGAACAATCTTTAATACATTTTTGTACGTTAGTATTGGGAGGAAGACATGCCCTCAACACTACACGCCAATCCTTATTGGTAGGTTTGTGTGCATTTCCTAAGTCTTTAACAAATTTCTGACACTTTGCCAACTCTTTTCTAGGATCTGGGAATTCAGTCATAATGGAATGTAATTCTGATCTAGTCCAAGGACAATGCATTGTTACATTTCTTAAAGGAGCTACACCATCCTTATCCACCTTCCCATTGGGAACTGATATTGTGTGGACTGGATACGTACCCACTGGTTCACTATCTTCAGGGTTAGCTACTTCAGTACTTTGAATATTATCTCTCCTAGTGGTCACACTACTCTCACCTATCTCAGAAATTGCCCCCTTTCCATACTTACGCTGAACCTCTAACATATTAACAGCATGGGCAATGGCTGAAATTACCGTGGGTTCATCCTCTTCTTCAGAAACACTTGCTTTAAACTGACTTAAAACAGGATATAACTTAGCAATTTCCTTTTTTTCATTTTTAATAACGGCTGTACTTACTCCTCCCACCACATAGGGTGGCGGGGGCGCGCTTGCGCTGAGTTCTTCACGCTTCTCAACGGCTACTTCCATTGTGCACGCGCTTTTCGCCACGCCTACTTCCGCTGTGCACTCGCTGCTCTGCCAAGTGTTGCCTTCCATTTGCCACAATTTTAAACAATCATTATGTTTGTTTCTCACTTTTGTTGACTTAATCAACCACACTTTATCTTTTACGTTATTTAGTACCTTTGCATTAAAACTCCCTATTGTTGGGAAAGGCCTAACCCACTCTTTGGTCATCTCGACCCACGTGTCACAATACGCAGTTGCGTAAGCACCATATTTCTTGCACATAAGAAACCGTGCTGAACCAATAGGCCCTTCCTTAGGCAGTACACTGGCCATCTCTAGCGTATGCTTAGCACCCATGTTGATCAGTACCAGTCTATGCAGACCACACTTCCAAAAACACTTTCAACCCTTTGCTACAAACACTCTACCGCTAGAGATCTCTTACTGGCTGTGGACGTATTTGCTCAAGCCGCTCGCTTCCTCTCGTACCAAACGAGGACCCCTAACACAGAAATATCACTTGTGGGACCCAAGGGCTATCAGCTCCTCGATACCCTGGCTAAACCACAAAAATCTGTTGAGTTTATTATAACTGGGAGAACAAAGTCGATACAATCAACCAGCCTTTCCAATATAATTCCTCCTAGCTACTTCTCCAATTCGCACTGACTAATACTAGTTATCAGTAAACCTTGCGATCTATTGGTAGGCGCTTTGCGAAAACTCCCCTTTGTTTTTCGCATTCGGTATTCCTGCCCTGTATACCGTCCTTCAGTTGGGCAACCTGCCTCGTCAGACAGCAACTGAGCACAATCAACAATAAACAGTGTATCTACGTTACAAAATCACACACTATACACCTTTTCTGCGCAGATAATCAAAAGTTCCCAACAATAGTAATAATGTCTCAGAGGCTTTCACAAGTAATTATACTATGCACATATAATAACTATCAAAACTATTGTTTAACCACGTGGCAAATCTACCGGAAGTTCACATACGCTAAGCAGGAAGTACACATAAGCTATGCAATACAATATATCAAAACGCAATATGAAAGAAAAAGAAAGTTTTCTCTTTTGTCCCTAGATTCTAGTTAGCGCACTTTCAGATTATGCAAAACGGACATTCGGTTTCACAACACAGAGTAAAATTCAGGTTTTGAACACATTGCGTTCTTACCCGTATATGACGCGTCTCCACCCTTTTGTTGGGGAACCGAAATCCGTTGGTCTTGCGTATAGTCCGGAAACGAAACCTCCGAGCACCCAAATTGTTAAGAGCGTTTTGTCGCTATCCAATAACGATTGTCGAATCTCGATTTGTGTTTCTAATACACAAATATTTATTCTCAAAAAGTAGTAGAATAATTCAAGCGAAATAATAATAAGTACAGCCGTTACTTATCGCAGGCGCTCTGGATCCAGTGCAGTCATTCAGTCCTGAAGTCTGTGGTCAAGGTGACTGAACACTAGATGAGGAGCTGCTGCTTATATGCAAACAGAAATACAGTAAAACAATGCAAAGGGTGTGGCTTGCTTCTATTGGTCCAGGTTTCAGGAGGGTCCAGGGGGTTGCAGATCACAGGCTAGTTTAAGCTCAGGAATCCAAATGTGGGGGTCATCTCTCCAGGGGATGGGCGCCGATCTTCCCGCCAAGATTTCTAATCCTAATAGTCCATAATTCTTAACATTAATAACTTGCGTATGCACTCTGCGATCCCTTCGGAGAGTGAACCGGACAGTTGCAAATGTGAAGGGGTTTAGTATGATACCACACATGACATGATTCCTTCAACGTGTACCATATGTTTTACTGATATGCATTTAACTTATAATATTACACATAAACGCTACTATATTTCGACATAAATAACTATGTGCTGCAACTACGATTAATGTGTACTATTTTACAAATGTGAGTGTTTGTGCGAATATATGTAAAAGCGTAAATACTGTTTGTGCCACGTGTTGCGACCGCGTACGCCCTTTCAGGCCGTAGCGTGCCATATGCATCTTTTCAAACAAAGACAACCAAGTTTGCTCGATTTTAATTGAAATGACTTTATCCAATTTGCTGACTTCGACAATATTCAAATAAGTATAACTAAGTCCTACAAACAAAGATGTGGGGTTTCAAGAGAAGTCAGTAAAAGTTCAGCTTTACACTTGACACCACATTTATTTTCTGTATTTTACAGGCTAAAGGTTGAGGAACTACATACTTTAGCAATAGTTTTAATAATCCTCACAAGAAAATTATTAAAAATGTATGAGAGAATAAAATGAGCAGGCTTATTTAAATTGAACTGGGTTGGCAGTAATGGCTTGCTAAGCTCCTGCATACAGAGGATGAAGCACAACATTAGATCCAAGACTTAGGGCCAGATTTACTAAACGGCGGTTTGAAGAAGTGGAGATGTTGCCTATAGCAACCAATCAGATTCTAGCTTTTATTTTTCAGAATGCACTAAATAAATGATAGCTAGAATATGATTGGTTGCTATAGGCAAAATCTCCCCTTTTTCAAGTCCGCCGTTTAGTAAATATACCCTTTAAAGTGAGAGAGCACTGTTACTCAGTCTGAGCATGCATTTCAAGATACTACCAACTGGTTTCATCACTCAGACTTCGTCACAGGAATGGCTTAACCCATAGTGAGCTGCTTGATTTCGCAGTGAGATGCCAATTAGTATTCAGTGGGTGGTAGAATTAGTTAAAACAGTAATTTATGCTATGAATAGAATTTGATAACAAGAAAAAAATGTTTCATATTAATAAATATATTTAGTTAAAAACTAATCACATAAGCTCACCCCAGTTGATGGAGTATGTTCACCAGACATAACACATAGGCACTGTCATGTGTTTTTGTTTTTTTATCATGTACCAAAAATGTTACCTCCCAGAAGAGAGCAATTTTCTTTCTTTGTGTGAGTATGCATTACTTGCAACCACATGACCAAGACCTGAACTGAATCCAAAGTGTGTTCAGTAAAGTGCACATAACTTGTCAAATCTCTCCAAGCTCCAGAAACTATATGTTTTGTTGATGAGTAGACTCAAGAACAGCCACTATCAAATTGCAGTTTGCAATTTTAAGGGTCAGAGTATAAAGGGTAATGCAGTTAGTGTTAATAGACCGAGCTTACACTAGTTTGTTAATTTTACCATTGTCTATCAGTGATAGCGTAAAAATGAAAAGCCTGAAGCTACACACATGTTAAAATAAAGCAAGTATTTTTTTTTATATCCTTTAAACTTGCTGTTGAATAAAAATTATAAATCCCTGATACACTGCACTGTATATTACATGAACAGCAATGTATTCTTGATTAAGAATAGAGAATTGTATGAAAGGTATAACACTTTAGTTGTTTCACATTGAGATTAATTTAACAAACCTGGCATCATCTGTGACACCACAAAACACAAAGAAAACAAGCAAAATAATGAATTCCATTAATATCATGAATAACAACAGTGGAGCAGGTCTATTAAGTTGACAGTGAGACTATTTGTTTGCAAGTCAATCACCAACTGTGACTGCAAATTGTACATCCACATCATGTTGAGACTATTAATATTTTCTTCTTCATTCAGTTTAACCATTTTTTTATCACATTCCACTGTTTATAAGATAAAGTAAAACACAGGTATAACGTATGTCACAAGTGTAATGTTTATCATTAGTTTTTTGGTTGTTACTAGTTACACTGGTCTGCAAAATGTAACTTTTTGAATGTTAAATAATAATCTGCTATGGTGTTTCTCATAGTATTTTTTTGCACTGATTTCTAATCTGTTTGCCAAATTTCCTTTTATATTCACAATATAATACATATGCAGTTATCTCAAATAAAATTTACTTTTAAGGCCAGATTCAGTAAGGAAAGTAAAGCAAAAAAATGAGTAACTTTGCACCTGGGCAAAACCATGTTGCATTGGAGTGGAGGTAAATTAAAAATGTGAGGACAGATTTATAGTTGGGGAAGGGCATGTCCTGGAGCAACTTTGAATTTCAGTGAAGCTATCAAAAAAATGTGTGTGTTGCATGAAAAAACAGCCAGTATTTAACTTATGTGCAAAATAATAAACTAATATTCACCCCTTGCAGTGTAACATGGTTTTGTCCAGGAGAAATCTTACTCATTTTTTTGCCTTACTTTCCTTAATGAATCCGACCTTAGTGTTTTTGCTGCTGTATTTAGCTTGAGAAACATCCCTTTTTAGTGTCCAGCAGTTATCTGCAACATTTTTGGTTTCCATTTTCCTTGGTTTCGAGTTTCCATCGTTGATATATCCTGGTGGAATCGTTCACTATGTTCGTCACTTATATTTCCAAGATTTTCTGGGGAAAAGTCCAAATGCAAATCCCCAAAAAATTTTTTCAAAGACATATTGTATCTCAAGGCTCTGTAGTTTTTAAGACGTTCACTAACCAGTTATTTGTAGTTCTCAGTCTTCTTGTTTCTCAGGAAGCTTTTCACAACTTTTTGGAGTGATCCCCATGCAGCTGCCTTAGACTTGTTCAAGCTTCTCTCAAAATCTTCATCCTTCATAAGCTCTCATATTTGTGGTCCAACAAATATCCCCTCTTTGATTTTTGCTTCACTTATTGTAGGAAACTCTGCATCACCAACATCTTCTGAATCAAAGCACCATTCTTCTGGTGGCACTGGAATTGATAGCTCTGCGCTGTGGGGAACATGCCTAATGGTTGAAGGAATATCAGGATATTTAACTGAATTTTGAAACTTGCTTGTGATTCCACAGATCTTTGTGATACAAAAATAACAGTTTGTGGAATGGTCCTTCGGTTCTCTCCATACCATGTGAACTGCAAATGACATGTAACGAGATTTACCATTTAGCCAGCTATTAAGCAAAGTTACACATGAAGCACAACAGATACGAGGGACCCAAGATCTGTCCTGATCTCCAATTTTACACCCAAAGTAGAGCTCATACAATTTGCTTACCAAATGAGTAATGTTTCTTCTTTGCAACTTGAAAGTTAATTCACCACACACGTAACTAAAATTGTTTGGATGATTTATACAACTACGAGGCAGTTTGTGGAAGTATTCACAACGTATATTTATAAACAGAAACTGAAAATGAAGGTGTAAATTGTACAGTTTCAAAGGAGTGACTCGTACACTTTTATCGTATACACAGCAGATTTATCTACTTTATTTTCTGCTTATAATTTAATACACGATTCATAGGGAATGGCTAATGCATTTAACATGATTGCTTGCTCATTATGAAAGTCATGAAACAAAAATAAATCATTTTTAAAAAAAATATAAAAACAATACTAATACATAAGGTTGTCTTGAGCTAAATGTATAATTTTAAAAAAAACAAATATGTCGGTTAAAAAAATGGAACCCATAGGACAAGTTCTAACCTAATTTCTGAAATCAGAACCAGAAAATGCATAATAATCAGCCAATATTATCCATTTAACAAAACCATTGTTGACCAGTGCTATTTATTGACAGTTATTTATACAATGCCTACATATTATGAAGCACTTTACAGCAAATATTTAATAACTCATATCAATTCAGCTTACAATTTAAAGTCCTTCATATAGACACACTAGGGTTTATTTAATCAGAAGCCAGTTAACCTACCAGGGTTCACGCTGTGGTAATAGGCTGCAGGCTCTAGCAATTCATTACCAGCAGTAGATTGTTAAGGCATTCCCTAATGCAAGTTGTGACCAGAGCCTGTAGCTCAGTGCAGAGAAGCCTCACTGGTGCAACAGAGAGTTCAACAGTTTAAATACTGTATAGGTGTCAGATAGCATAAAAATCCTGTGGCAACAAGGCTTTTTGGAAATAGAAAGTTTGTGGTTTTAGCACCATTTTGGAAAATTGATGCAATAGTATACATATGACCCAATGTACTACGAAATTAGACTCTTGGATGAATAGGCAAGTTCTCCTGAGGTAAGGGCTGTGTTATCAGGGTACCTGACAGTACCCCCATTTTCCAGGGTAACAACCAGGAAAAGTAATGTGTTGAAGGCATGGTGAGCCTCAGGAGACCTTCAGAAAGTATAAGGTTAGCAAATTAGTGCTGTGAAGGGAACCTGGGAATCACAATTTTAGGAAAATTTCAAATAGAGCAGCGGTAATTATTTGTGAAGACAATGAACAAACATCTACTGACCCAGCTCCAAAACTGTGAATGGGGAAGCAATTGTGATAGCAGCAGAGAAAGAGATGGAGACGTATCTGAAAATACACACTTCTGCATACAGTGTAGAGAAGAGGTGATTATGGTGTTGTGGAGGGCCAGCCAGGGCATCCCTAGTATGGCATGGGAATGATGGGAAAGAACTAAGAGACAGAATTGTTGCTGGCAGATATCTAAAGGCTGACTTTCAGTCCTAACTGTTCCTGATATGATAGGGGCTCCTGCAATAATCTATAGTTCATATTTGAAGAGCAGATTTGCATGAGCTAATAGAATACTCAAATACACAAATAAGTCCACATGTAGCCATACCATTAGTAAAATAATATAAACATAAAAGTCAGTCACAGGTGTTCATAGTGATATTGTTCAATGGTTTCCATTGAAGAAGGACTTCTAGTGTATTGCAGCATACTTGTGCTGCAGATTGGTGTGGAAGTCCTATAGGCAGGTGGTGTACTGATTTGGCGTCCCATGATGGGATGTTGCCTGTGGGAAGGGAATGGCTGAAATATATGGGATTGGGCAGGCCGAAAAAGACCTTGCTCTTGTGTGGGGGGGAATTGTGTCAGTTTAGTGTCTTGTGTTAACTTCCCCCAGAGTGCCCTATAGAGATCCCTCATTAACCAAAGGTCCACCTCCAGTCTCATTTCAATTGGCAGATTTTTCAGTTTTTCAGTAACTGACACTCCCAAAAGTTCACAATTGTCAGGCTCCTTTCGCTTTTACTGGTTTGCAGATTCTCTTATATTGCAAGTTAGTATATCTGTTTGTTCCAGCTCAAATCCCCTATTCTTTTTTCTCCTACCAGTTTTTTGCTCAGTGTCCTGCGTGGGATGCTCTGTGGTTTGCTATGGGGGTTGCTGTGTGGTTGGTTTTGTGCTTTGCTGGCTGTCTTGTGTCTGCTGGGTGTGAAGTGTCGTCGTCACCAATTCTTCTGCTACGTCACATAATCCTGTCTCAGATAAGACAGCTGGCTGTGTAATAAAAACAGAAATTTAAATGGTATGATAATAGATGCATGTATTGATTTACCATTACTACAATCTTTCTCTTGCAGTTACCAGTGACAGTTGCAGAATTTGACAAGTTGTGGAATTTCCCAAATTGTGGCGGGCCTTACATGTGAGAATTATGTCACCCTCTAAAAGTCGTTGATATTTTTTTAACTACAAGGGGCTCTTCAGCGTTACCCTGAAGGAAAAGAAATTCTTCAGACTGGAGAAAAATTATCTTGAATTGGTTTACATGTATAAAGAAGTATTGTTTGAAGCCTCTAGCCAGATGAAAAGTTAAAATCATAGTAATTAGTATATAAGTTAAAAACATAGTAATTAGTATATTACGCTGTAGTGTGAGGAATGCTTCACAGCCAGTTATATAAATGTGGATTATGTTTAAAAATAAAGGATTTTGTAAACAACATTTTGCATTTTGGTTTATTCTGTGAACTTGCTTGATAGGTAGGCCTGAAATAAAGACCAAAACAGTTTACACAGACACAGGGTGGTTTGAACCCACGAGCTTGCCCATATGTTTAATAATGGCCACAATAGGTACAATAATAAATAAAAAAAAAATAAAAAAAAATATATATATATATATATATATATATATATAATATAGAAGGCAAAGTGCTTTTTTTTTAGCCAAAAAGAAGGTGATATTGTATATGCGTACTGAATAGATTATTTGATAAGGTGTGTAACAGTTGTGTGCTTCACAGGCTACACCTGGATACTGCCCGACGCTCCACACAAGGCTGGTCTGGGACTAAAAATCAGCCCATGCATTTAAAGTACACAGGCCCACCTTAATTTCAGCAGGAAAGAAACTGTGTGCCACCGCGCAGCGTCGATGCCGAAAAGGGTGTGACCACATTGTGTTGTGGGTGTGGTCAACATCGGGGATGAATACATACATTATAACAAAACATTACTTTTATCAAGCCCTCCCAGCCACATCACGCCACCCCCCAGGCACATTATGACACCCCCGGCCCACTGTACTTATCTATGTTTCTGGTGCTGCTGACATCCATCAGTGTGGGAACTTCCTGTAGAGTGAGCAGGGAAGCTCTTAGTCTCACGAGATTACCAAATCTTGTGAGACTTAGAGCTCCTTGGCTTGCAGGCTGTGTACTATCCAAGGACTGGGAGCAGCTATCTGCTCCCTCCTGCTAACCAGAGCTGGATTAACGATTAGTTGCACGCAGCTCTGCCTTCACAAGCAGTACAGTGTGAATTGGGACATACCTCCCAACTGTCCTTGTAGTCGGACCAAATCTCATTAAACGAGACCACCAAAACTCGGGACAGTTGGCAGACTGTCCTGCTCTCTCCTACCTGTTCATCTCACTTTCATCACCTGCGGCTGCTGGTGTCTTTAGTTGCTGTTTGTCTGGATCCTGGAATGTTGGAGGCCCTATTTGGGAAAAAAATGGGTACATGTAATTTAAAAAAACTCCAACCAGCGGAAACTTCCCTTTCCAATGCAGCGCCGTTTGAAATTTAATCGCCAAACATGCGGGTGTTGAAGAACCCGCATGTTCATACATTTACCTCCTGGTGTTTAATCAATACAACCCATGTTTAATAATTAGGCCTCCCTCCAGCCACAACATTAAAGTACTAGTATTCACATTTAATAAATAAATCTATTTCCCTGCCTCCAAACAACCCAAGCAATAAATTATGTTTAAGAAATATACCTATTTCCTGCAACCATCACTGTCATTAAATAATTCATATTCTAATTTAATAAATTATTTTTTTCCCAAACAGCCCCACTTTCAATTACTAGCCCCCAAACCACCCCAGCATTAAATGAAAGGTCCAATCACCCCATCTTTCCGTGTGGCAGCCTTTATCCCCCTCCACCCATTTTTCTGTGTGGCAGCATCTTTCTTCTCTCTCTTCCCCCTGTTTTTCTGTGTGGCAGCCTCTCTCTGCTTCCTCCCCCCCCCCAATTTTCTGTGTGGCAGCCTCTCTTCCTCTCTCCCCCCCCCCATCCGCTCGTTTTTCTGTGTGTCAGCCTCTCCCCCCCCCCCCATTTTTCTGTGTGGCAGCCTCTCTCTCCCCATCCCTGTTTTTCTGTGTGGAAACCTCTCTCCCCCCTCCTGGTGTGGCAGCCTCTCTCCCCGCCTCCTCTTTTTCTGTGTGGCCGTCTCTCCCCTCCCCCCACCCCATTTTTCTGTGTAGCAGCCTCTCCGCCCCCCGGCCCGCGTTTTAGTGTACTTACATTCTCAGCTTACTTTCTCTTCTTGTTTATGTCTTCTGCCTTCTCCTGTCCACTCCTGTGACAGCTTGCAGCAGGACCCGGCTGCAAGCTGTCATGTGATGATCTGGTGGCTGGGAGGAGCCAGCCATCGGGAAGCCTGTCATAGGCTGTTAGTGCACTCACAGTGCACTGTCTGTCAGGGACCAGCTCATCTGACCATAGGCCCTTCTGGCATTTGACAGAAGTGCTAGATGGCCATTCCGGATCTGGCTCCACACCATATACAAGATACATATGGAAAGCAGAAGTAGTGTAATATTGTTTCAGTATAATAAACAACACCAAAACACCCTGTGAATGTAATTGTGTGTACCAGATAATAAATGAAAATCGGTTATCTGTAGTAGTAATCAAATCTCAAATCTCTTGATGTCTCTTTCCACTTAGCCCTCCTAGATGGCCAAGGACCAGCTCAAAACAATTTGAAGAAGAGAGAAGCCTGTGCAGCAATGTCCTGTTTGAATTCAAATCCTGCTGTCGGATCTCGCGATACTCGGATCCTATAAATTCCCCGCTAGTCGCCGCCATCTTCACTCGGGCATTGATCCGGGTAAAGTGAGGTTGTGTTAGGTGGTCCTCTGTCCTGCTATATCTCGTGCTGTGCTGTGCTGTTCAGTTCTGTGCTGTGTAGTGCTGTGTTGTGCTGTTCAGTTCTGTGCTGTGCTGTGCTGTGCTGTGTTCTGCTCAGTCCAGTGGTGCTGTGTCCTGTGCTCTGTCCTTCTGAGTTCAGTGGTGCTGCTGGGTCCTGTGCTGTGTCCTGTTCAGTCCAGTGGTGCTGTGTCCTGTGCTCTGTCCTTTTGAGTTTAGTGGTGCTGCTGGGTCCTGTGCTGTGTCCTGTTCAGTCCAGTGGTGCTGTGTCCTGTGCTCTGTCCTTCTAAGGGCATTATTATTTCCCCATTATTCCCAAATTATAAAAAATTTCAAAAAAAGTTATAAAAAAAAATTACAAAAAAAGTAATTATATAAAAAAAAAAATATCCCAAAACAATCCTGCAGTATAAGTCCATTGGTACTGCTATATTACAAAGTTCACTGATTCTGCAGTATAAGTCCATTGGTACTGCTATAATACAAAGTTCACTGATTCAGCAGTATAAGTCCAGTGGTACTGCTATTACAAAGATCACTGATTCAGCAGTATAAGTCCAGTGGTACTGCTATATTACAAAGTTCACTGATTAAGCAGTATAAGTCCAGTGGTACTGCTATATTACAAAGTTCACTGATTCAGCAGTATAAGTCCATGGGTACTGATATATTACAAAGTTCACTGATTCAGCAGTATAAGTCCAGTGGTACTGCTATATTACAAAGTTCACTGATTCAGCAGTATAAGTCCAGTGGTACTGCTATATTACAAAGTTCACTGATTCAGCAGTATAAGTCCAGTGGTACTGCTATATTACAAAGTTCACTGATTCAGCAGTATAAGTCCAGTGGTACTGATATATTACAAAGTTCACTGATTCAGCAGTATAAGTCCAGTGGTACTGCTATATAACAAAGTTCACTGATTCAGCAGTATAAGTCCAGTGGTACTGCTATATTACAAAGTTCACTGATTCAGCAGTATAAGTCCAGTGGTACTGATATATTACAAAGTTCACTGATTCAGCAGTATAAGTCCAGTGGTACTGACATATTACAAAGTTCACTGATTCAGCAGTATAAGTCCAGTGGTACTGATATATTGCAAAGTTTACTGATTCAGCAGTATAAGTCCAGTGGTACTGCTATTACAAAGTTCACTGATTCAGCAGTATAAGTCAAGCAGTACTGCTATATTACAAAGTTCACTGATTCAGCAGTATAAGTCCAGTGGTACTGATATATTACAAAGTTCACTGATTCAGCAGTATAAGTCCAGTGGTACTGATATATTACAAAGTTCACTGATTCAGCAGTATAAGTCCAGTGGTACTGCTATATCACAAAGTTCACTGATTCAGCAGTATACGTCCAGTGGTACTGATATATTACAAAGTTCACTGATTCAGCAGTATAAGTCCAGTGGTACTGATATATTACAAAGTTCACTGATTCAGCAGTATAAGTCCAGTGGTACTGCTATTACAAAGTTCACTGATTCAGCAGTATAAGTCAAGTGGTACTGGTATATTACAAAGTTCACTGATTCAGCAGTATAAGTCCAGTGGTACTGCTATATTACAAAGTTCACTGATTCAGCAGTATAAGTCCAGTGGTACTGCTATTACAAAGTTCACTGATTCAGCAGTATAAGTCCAGTGGTACTGCTATATTACAAAGTTCACTGATTCAGCAGTATAAGTCCAGTGGTACTGATATATTACAAAGTTCACTGATTCAGCAGTATAAGTCCAGTGGTACTGCTATATTACAAAGTTCACTGATTCAGCAGTATAAGTCAAGTGGTACTGCTATATTACAAAGTTCACTGATTCAGCAGTATAAGTCCAGTGGTACTGCTATTACAAAGTTCACTGATTCAGCAGTATAAGTCCAGTGGTACTGATATATTACAAAGTTCACTGATTCAGCAGTATAAGTCCAGTGGTACTGATATATTACAAAGTTCACTGATTCAGCAGTATAAGTCCAGTGGTATTGCTATTACAAAGTTCACTGATTCAGCAGTATAAGTCCAGTGGTACTCTCCTGTGCCGCATATAATTTTTAAAGGCTTTGCCGAGTGTGTGTGGCTTAGGGGTACGCTCTCTTGTGCTACATATAATGGAAAACAAAAATTTGGAGGATAAAGTAGGGAAAGATCAAGACCCACTTCCTCCTAATGCTGAAGCTGCTGCCACTAGTCATGACATAGACGATGAAATGCCACCAACGTCATCTGGCAAGACCGATGCCCAATCTCCTAGTACAGGGCATGTAAAATCCAAAAAGCCCAAGTTCTCAAAAAGTAGCAAAAAGAGAAACTTAAAATCATCTGAGGAGAAACGTAAAGTTGCCAATATGCCATTTACGACACGTAGTGGCAAGGAACGGCTTAGGCCGTGGCCCGTGTTCATGACTAGTGGTCCAGCTTCACCCAAGGATCTAAGACCTCCTCCTCACCCCCCTACAAAAAATTTAAGAGAGTTATGCTGTCAGCAACAACAATAAAACAGCATAGAACTCTGCCTTCTAAACAGATGACATTAGAAATCCCCAAGGCGAGTCCAAGGGTGTTTGTGGTTGTGAAGCCTGACCTTCCCATCACTGTACGGGAAGAGGTGACTCCATCCAGCATTTGCAGCACGCCCTCTGCATATGCTGGAAGGATCACCCACAGTCCAGTTACAGATTTGGCTAATGAAGGTGTGAATGTTGTACACCGGGAGGAGGATATTGATGTAGCTGGCACTGAGGAGTATGTTGATGATTATAATGCAGACAGATACCAAATTGCCTTTCTCAATTTCTATTTATATTCTAGATTATATAACGGCTGAATAGTTTTCTATTTTACTCCTAGTGGAGAGGGGATCTGATGCAGACAGATACCAAACTGCCTTTGTCCATTTCTTTGTATATTTGAATTTCTAGTTCTACACTCTATGCAGGCTGCTTTTTTTTTATATTCAACTACAAGTGTAGGGCAGGGGGGGCATAGATAGCCACCAAAGTAACGTGGTCCATTTAATTTCACTTTCTAGCTCCACAGTCTGTGCAGCCTGCTTTTTTTTATCTTCAAAGTATTTACAAGCCTTGCAATGTAAATTAACTAGAGGTAGTAACGTGCTAGAACTCCACCCTCTATATGCTGCAGAGGATGGAGGAGCAGCAAAAGGCCATTCAAGCCTACACAGCCACCTACGACATAGGAAAAGGAGTGAAGATGCGCCTGAGTCAAGCGCACTGGAGAATGATTTCCGTGTTGTGCAAGGTTCTGCAGCCATTTGAACTTGCCACACGAGAAGTCAGTTCCGACACTGCCAGCTTGAGTGAGGTGATTCCCCTGATCAGGCTTTTGCAGAAGCAGCTGGAGAACGTGAGGGAGGAGCTGGTACACCATTGCGATTCCACCAAGCATGTAGCTCTTGTGGATGAAGCCCTTCGTACGCTTTGCCAGGATCCGAGGGTGGTCAGTCTTTTAAAGTCAGAGGAATACATTCTGCCCACCGTTCTCGATCCTCGGTTTAAAGCGTATGTTGTGTCTCTGTTTCTGGCAGACACAAGTCTACAGCGGTGCAAAGACCTGCTGGTCAGGAGATTGTCCTCTGAAGAGGACCGTGACATGCCATTAGCTCCACTTTCATTTTCATCACTGTTTGTGCAGTTCCAAAAAAGAGGAACTGCCATTTCTATTGCTACCTTCTTTCTTTCTGTATTTCCTGTGTCCTGTGGTCTGTTCTGCTAAGGGCATTGTTATTTCCAAGTTATCCAAAAGTTAAAAAAAATAAATTTATTTTTATAAAAAAAATTATAAAAAATTAATTTAAAAAAAATAAATAAAAATTTTTCCAAAATTAATTGGAAAAAAATATTACAAAATTTTAAAAAATCTAGCTTGTACTGCTATTTAAAAGTCTAACTACGATCATTCACTGTTGCTGTACCCAAAAATAATAGGTACTGCTATTAAAGTACAGTCCAGTGGTACTCTCCTGTGCCGCAGATAATTTGTAAAAGCTTTGCCGAGTGTGTGTAGTTATGTATCACAGGTTTTAAGAAGAGGCACAACACTGACAACCTGTTAGAGAAACTGAGGGAAATAATCTCTCTGTGGCTCACCCCACTTAGACTCTCCTGGGGATTCGAATAACTGCCATTTCTATTACTACCTTCTTTCTTTTTCTATTTAAAAGAAACTAAATAACTGCCATTTCTAGTACTACCTTCTTTCTTTCTCTATTTAAAAAAAATAAAATAACTGCCATTTCTAGTACTACCTTCTTTCTTTCTATATTTAAAACAAAAAAAACTGTCATTTCTATTACTACCTTCTTTCTTTCTCTATTTAAAAGAAACCAAATAACTGCCATTTCTAGTACTACCTTCTTTCTTTCTCTATTTAAAAAAAAAAAAAAATAACTGCCATTTCTAGTACTACCTTCTTTCTTTCTATATTTAAAACAAAAAAAAACTGTCATTTCTATTACTACCTTCTTTCTTTCTCTATTTAAAAGAAACTAAATAACTGCCATTTCTAGTACTACCTTCTATCATTCTCTATTTAAAAAAGAAAAAATAACTGCCATTTCTAGTACTACCTTTTTTCTTTCTATATTTAAAACCTCAAAAAAACTGTCATTTCTATTACTACGTTAATTGTTTGTACAGTCACAAAAAAGAGGAACTGCGCCCTTAACTGCTATATTGGTTTTAGACGTCCATCCGGTGTCTGCCATCTGTTCCCTGGAATTCAGACCAGTTGAGTTTTTTTTTTATTATATTGTGGGGACCACTCCACTACGCAGTCCAGATACTTTTTTGGTAAAATTCAGACCAGTTGAGTTTTTTTTTATTATATTGTGGCCCCGGTATCAAATTAAGTACCGGGGCCACTCCACTACGCAGTCCAGATACTTGTTTGGTGGAATTCAGAACAGTTGAGGGCTTTTTTATTATATTGTGGGGACCACTCCACTACGCAGTCCAGATACTTTTTTGGTAAAATTCAGACCAGTTGAGGGCTTTTTTATTATATTGTGGCCCCGGTATCAAATTGGGTACCGGGGCCACTCCACTACGCAGTCCAGATACTTTTTTGGTGGAATTCAGACCAGTTGAGGGTTTTTTTATTATATTGTGGGGACCACTCCACTACGCAGTCCAGATCCTATTTTGGTAAAATTCAGACCAGTTGAGGTTTTTTTTTATTATATTGTGGCCCCGGTATCAAATTGTGTACCGGGGCCACTCCACTACGCAGTCCAGATACTTTTTTGGTGGAATTCAGTCCAGTTGAGGGTTTTTTTATTATATTGTGGGGACCACTCCACTACGCAGTCCAGATACTTTTTTGGTGGAATTCAGACCAGTGGAGGTTTTTTTTATTATATTGTGGGGACCACTCCACTACGCAGTCCAGATACTTTTTTGGTGGTATTGAGACCAGTTGAGGGTGAAATATTGTGGCCCCGGTACCAAATTGTGTACCGGGACCACTGCACTATGCAGTCCAGAAAGCTACCTCGGTGAAACGTTTTGGACTAAAAACAATATTGTGAGGTGTGAGGTGTTCAGAATAGACTGGGAATTAGTGGAAATCATTGCTAATGAATGTTATTGAGGTTAATAATAGCGTAGGAGTGAAAATAAACCTAAAAAACTTTATTTTAACACTTTTTATGTTTTTTTCAAAATAAATCCGAATCCAAAACCTTAAATCCGAACCAAAACCTTTCATCAGGTGTTTTGCGAAACAAATCCGAACCCAAAACCTCAAGCAAATCCGAATCCAAAACACAAAACACGAGACACCAAAAGTGGCCGGTGCACATCCCTAATTCCCATACAATGATAGAAACACTGCAAAGGTATCAGGGAGAAGCCTGTTCACATGAATGTTAAATCTCCAAGTATCATAAAGAAATATCCTCACCATCCCTCATAAACTGCCTCCGCTTTTTAAACCCAAAAAGTTAATATCTATTGTTACCATAAATTAGCTCAAATCCACATGGGCACATGAATTGAGCATGTTATATGCTCTGACGAGGAAAACTTAATGCTGATAGAGCATAACCAACAAACTTATATCAACTAACCAATCATCGGGTAACTCGATAATCACGCCTCGGCCAGTGGTGTAACTGTCCCTTATATTAAACCTTTCCTAAAATTTCATTTCACTTAAATAGAATTGCGTGCAATTGTGTCAGACACCGGACCCGCTGCCACTCAATCAGGGTCCGGCGCTCCAACCTACGTTTTGCAGTCACTCTCCTCTCATTCTCATTACAGGAGCTTCCCAGCTCTCCAGGACCTCTGTGACTTATCTAACCGCAGTTCATCGCACCTCCTCGAGATCCTAACTCCAGGGGCCTCCCGCTCCCCAAGGCCTCTGTGGCATATCTACCTGCAGGTCATCACTCCACCAGACGCTCTTACATCTCTTCCCAATTTCTCCTATCAGCATCTGTCCTGCTCCAGTTAACTGGTTCTCCTCTAGGTCTCACTTGTAGCCCTCCTTGAGAAATTTGAGAACCGCAACCTATGGTAAGGGAGCCAAGAAGTTCAAACTCCCTTGCAGGGGTCCCTGGCAAATACCTCCCTCTCCATTAGACTTAGCGCCTCTAGGAGGGTAGCGTCAACTCGAGCAGACTGAACGGGTCATCCTAGACCCTCAATTGTACAAATTGCACATATAAAATTGTCTGAAAGTGACTCTATGTAAGTGTCAGTTATAAAATATGCATAAAGAAAGGAACATGTTAATTATCAACAGAGTAAATAATGAAACGCCAAACATCTGTATATGAAAATATTACGCTACAAAATCAAACCATTTGCTGGTGAGGGGATGAAGGCACAAGGCTATATTTAGATTTATCAGGGCGAAACAAAGATCCCCCTGTACTGGAGACATAGTCCCATAGCTCATCAATGCTAACCTTGGTGCTATGGTGGTAAAACCCAGCAATAAGGTGGGATGGCCATCAAACTTAAATCTAAAGCGGTCATGATATGGACACCATCATAATCCCTCCTAATAGATAAAATGTTACTTCTTCTATGGAGATAACGAGGCCATAGGGGTGTCAACACCACTTAACCTAATCCTAGCTCAGCGCTTCTAGCTGTACTGCTGCGTGCATTAGTTATGCTTGCTCTCCAGCAGCTAAAACATCCAAGTGCATAATAAACTCTTCCACATATGAGGACCCCGGTAGAATCAAAAGAGTTGTTAATATTCGTAAAATGTAACATGATGTGTAGTGCATGAACATGCAGCAGGTGCATCATACTCACAGAAGAGCATCCATGGTCCAAATTCCATAGGGTCCTCCTACTTCACTGCATTTCACAAGCCACCAGGTGGGTCGTCCGGAGACTTGGCGCAGTGGCATCTGCGGTACTAAAGTGGACAAAGATGTGAATACCTGACACGGTGCTGAGTACGGGGCTTGTAAAAGGGGGTAAGTGGGCATAAACCAGCAGGGGACTGGATAAGGCAATCAGAAAATGCGGCATAGGTTGGGGTGGGGGTAGGATCTAGACATGAAGATAAAAGGGGTCATGGGGGGTAATGTATTATCCTTGTTGATTCATTGATTCATGAATGCTTTATTATCTCTCATTATTATTATTATTATCTTTTACTTCTAAGGCGCCACAAGATTTCCACAGTACGGAACAATAAACGAGTAATTCCATGACTTCAGAGGCTCCAGGCAAAGGAATTATATTGAAGTTGGAGCAGAAGAGATGGGAGAGAGACAGGAGGGAGGAGGGCCCTGCTCATAAGAGCTTACATCCTAAAGGGAGGGCAAACAGACGGCTGGCACAAAGGGAGTCAGAAGAGGGGAGCAAGAGCTCCCCTCTTCTGAGGAGGAGCAAGGTGATGAGAGCATGGAGAGAGGGTTTAGTAGAAGGCTGGTAAGCTTTGAGGAAGAAATGAGTTTTGAGTGCCTGTTTGAAGGTGCACAAGTCAGGGGACAAACGGATGGAGCATGGGAGGTCATTCCTGTGCCGGGGGGCATCCCAGTAGAAGTCTTGAATTCTGGTGTGCGGAGGCGACGGTCATAGGCCTATTGCAGGCACCGGGTGGGAGTGTGGATGGAGAGAAGATTGGAGATATAAGGGGCAGTAGAGTGGGAGAGAGCCTTGTAGGTGAGGGTAAGAAGTTCAAAAAGGATTCTGTAGGAGAAGGTGAGCCAGTGTAGGGCAAGGCAGAGAGGGGAGACAGAAGAGGAGTGTCGAGAAAGTAAGATAAGCTTTGCAGCCGTATTGAGTATAGAACGAATGAGAGCGAGATGAGAGCGGGGGTGGCCGGTGAGGAGAAGGTTACAGTAGTCAAGCCGGGAAATGATAAGCGCATGGATGATAGTTTTGGTTACTTCCTGAGATAGGAAGGTCTGGATGCGGGCAATGTTGCGTATTTGGAAGCAACAGGATTGGGCAAGGGATTGAATGTGGGGGGCAAAAGAGAGGGAGGAGTTGAGGGTGACTCCCAGGCAGCGGAGTTGGGGAACAGAAGAGATGGTTGAATTGTTAACAGTGATGGAGAGATCCAGTTGGGATGAGGACTTAGATGGAGGGAAAAAAATGAGTTTGGTTTTTGCAATGTTAATTTTGAGAAAGCATTTGGACATCGAAGAGGAGATGGCAGAGAGGAAGTCAGATACACGAGAGAGGAGGGGGGTTAAGATCAGGAGAAGAGATGTAAAGCTGAATATCATCGGCGTATAGGTGATACTGAATTCCGAATGAAGTGATGAGAGCACCTAGGGAGGTAATATAGAGTGAGAAGAGTAGAGGGCCAAGAACAGAGCCCTGAGGGACTCTTACAATGAGGGCAGAGCGGTTGGCAAGGTATGAGGTGAACCATGTGAGGACAGAACCAGAGAGACCGAGAGAGTGAAGGGTCTGCAAAAGGAAGGGGGTGGTCCACGGAGTCAAAGGCTGCAAATAGGTTCAGGAGGATGAGCAGGGAGAAGTGTCCCCTGGATTTAACAGAGAGGAGATCATTAGTAACATTGGTCAGAGCGGTCTCAGTGGAGTGGAGGGGGCGGAAGCCAGATTGGAGAGGGTCAAGGAGGGAATTGTCTAAGAGGTGACTGGTGAGGCGGTTGCAGACAATTCACTTAAGAAGTTTAGAGGCATAGGGGAGAAGTGAAATGGGGTGGTAGTTAGCGAGTGAGGTGAGATCAAGATTTGGTATTTTTAGAATGGGAGAGATAATCGCATGTTTGAATGAGGAGGGGACAATGCCAGTGGAGAGAAACAGGTTGAAGAGGTGAGCTAAATAAGCACAGACAGTGGGAGAGAGGGAGTAATTCACAGCACAAAAAATGTTCACTTGTGATGTAAGCGTCTACATTTAAGCAAATTCACCCATTTAAATGTGCAGGCCAAGACACTTGTGTCTGCGCATGTACAAAACTGCATCTTCCCATGGGAGGAGTTGAGGGGATTGAGGACATTCCTTGCTGTGTACAGATTAGGAACATGAATGCACCTACATGCAAAAAATAGATTTTGTTTTGTGGGTCAAAATAATTTATATGAATTAAAATGAGGAAAATGGTGCATCTAGGGGGAGTGTTGTTCCCTGCATTGTGGGAGTTCGACCAGCATTTCGATCATTCCACCATTGGTGGTGGAATGATCAAAATCCTGCCACCACATCATTTGTGGTGGTGGCAGAGTTTGGATCTCATACTTTACTTTCAGTGGGATGCATTTTGTATGGTCAGCTGCATTTTTGCAATAATGCACATTTTGTCAAACATTCAAACACGCAAAAGTGGTACATGTGGTAAAGAGTATGGCCAAACAGCCCAATGCCTACCTTAATTTAACAGAGTGCTTGAACTCCAAGTGCATGTATATCAGTAATGTCATGGCTCTCATTGGATCTTGGCTGTCAATAAATCAGAAATAGGACAGGTGCTCAAAACATATTTAATGCTTTAAGATTAAAGTTATTTTTAAGAAGTTATTAAGTAGTTTTTCTACAATAGATTATTAGATTTTATATATGTTGTTTATTTATAGCACCAACATACTACTTTGCACTAGTCAAATGAAAATTATGACAATGACATACATATTAACAGACAAAAGAAAACAAAATGAAATAGTGCATAATGTGATTAAAACTGGTGGGAAAATGTGGGTCAAACATGCAAATAACATGGGATAAGTTTATTTTTGAAAGGCAAAGTAAGGTCAAAAAGCAATACAAAAGAGGAAACATTTAGTTTTCACAGGAAATGCATTTTAAAAAGTGCCAAGTCAATTATTTAGGGCTGAGGACCATGAATTGCAACAATTTAGCCATTCTATTCTAACACTGTTCAGGCCCAGTGAACTGCTTCTTATCACTAAGAATTTGATAACTGTTTAAGGCATATCAAATAAATGTTCTGGAGAATTCAGCAGTAAGGTATGACATTCTAATAGTAGTCTTATTAGCCATTATTCAATACAATAATGTATTAGCCATCGGGATGACATATTAGTCTTATTAGCCATTATTCAATACAATAATGTATTAGCCATCGGGATGACATATTTTGCTCTAAGGTCTTATGGACTTTTTGTTCTTGCAAGTGTTAAAAAAAAGAAACCTATTAAAGGCAGACATAAAATTTAACAAGTTGCTCTGTTCAGTCTACTTTCTACAGAAGCCATCTTTTTAGAATAAATGGAAAACTAGATCTTCATTCCAGAAAAAATCATAACAATACTCTTTCTTCTTTTACTTAGGAATAATACAGGTCACATGTTAGGGTTGGTTTGCAGAAGTGCTTTTTAAGCTAGTGCTTTCTAGTTTCTGAAGAGTTTATACCTCATTTTTTTATTGTGTCAAGAAAAGCACAAGCTATTATTATTATTATTATTAATATTATTATTATTATAAGTTTGTACGGTAAGCTCTATAAAAGAGATGGTAGAGAATTCTATAAGTGGGTAGTAGCACAGGAGAATAATGTTGTAAAGCTTTTACAGTTCATGCTTTGTAATGAGCCTTTTTTTCATTGGGAAAAATGAATACTTCCTGTGCCATTTGTATCACACTATAACAGCCATGGAATAATACAAAAAATTACACTACTTTTAGTTGTAATGTTTTTCTATATGTGCATGAGATAGTTAAAAAAATGTTTTACAAAGACAATACTGGGTACATCCTTCCACTGGTTATCGATCCACCAAAGTTCAGTTTCATACTTTATACAGTCATTTATGGAAATATCTAAAACAGTTTTATAATTATTTCGAAGTGATGATACCTACATTTAACAATTTGCTTCCTGAATTATCATCTGATCTTCACTGACAAGAAACACACATAAAATGGTTCAATTCATTTGATTTGAAAATAGAACATATACCACTCTGAAGTAACTTATCTATTACATGTTTCTATTATTTTAATATGTTTAGTTGTATCCTTAATGTCAACCACATTTAAATGAAGTTTTGGGTACTATTAATAAACTGCATCCAAAGATGTTGGTCAACCATGAACCCATCTACATGGAGCTTTAGAAACATGTTTTTATTGTTGCTAGTTGACATGACATTTGACATGACATGAAAAGAACACTAACTGGATGCACTGCTGTGCCAGCCAATTAGTATATAACAGTTTTCTATATTCGCTCTAACTTCACTAGAGTGAACCACAGAAACGAAGGAGGTTCTGGACATAAGACCATTGAGATTATGTTGTTTTGTGGTTGAGTGTAATTTAAAAGAAATTAATCCTGGAGTTCGTATTCGATGTGTAACCATTATTTATTAGATGTTATGTCATGCATGTTTGTCATGTGTAATGTGCCGTGACATGTGTAATAAAAATGAATATTATCTGATTGTCAAATTTGTTTAGAGATTTTTGGCTACAGGACAAATTTTATAATGTGCTATATGTTTCTCAAGAGAAGAATGATCTTAAGTCACAGTACCTGAAACGCGCAGCATGAATTGAGATTTGTTTATGCCCAACCTGATACACAAATTATGTTATGAAAAGTAAAACATTGTCAGAAAATTTCAGCTTCCTCCACCAAAATCTTGTGTAAATGTCTTTGTTGCTGACAAAGCTTTTCTAGTGATGAGCAATGTCTTGAGACCTTATTCTGGACATAAAAGAGACATAGTTTAACATATCTTTAACTATAGACTTCCTTAAGCTGTGCATTTGGAATTCTAAATAATAAATGGCCTGTACTACATATTGCAATAAATTGGGATATGGGTTTGATTGTGAAAGTTTCTTGAATTCTACACAATCTAATAAGACGCAAAGATGGACAACGACAGATGCATACATTTTCCTGTTACTCATGATATCAATTCTTCATCTCTTACAAGGGAGAGTTTTATTATTCAGTGTATATCTGATGAAAGTGCACTCCCTTTGCAGCTATCCAAAATCCAAATGAATACAGTTTGTATATGTTGTATGTAAATTATTTATTTTATGCAAGTTTGTAAAAAAGCAGAATTTCTTTTTTCCAGACACATGCATTGTTTTTAGGTAACGTTAAAACATGTCACATGTGTCTGTTACACATGGTTAGATTTCAAATATAACATCAGCGATTCACGTATGCTGCTTTTGTGGAAACTAGGAAGCCCCTACAATAAACAAGAACATGAATTCGGCAGCAGAAAACCAAAAGGGTAAAACCTCACTTTATTCCAAAATGAACACATACATGTAAGGAATATTCCGGGGGCGGTTCCCCTTTGTCAAGCATCCAGTACATAACAAATGGGCCTTTAATCTGTAACTTGCATTTTCTATATGAATTCTTTTCGAATATAACAGCATATAGATTTCATGTGTAGATGAAGTGAAGTGGTGTAATTGTGTATGAGAGACCATTCAAAATACTGATATTCTTTTGATTTTTATATTCATGGGGAACTGCTTTCAGAGATAGCTATAGAGATATATTTCCAGTCACAACTGTCATTAAACACTGAAAGATTAAAAAAAAATATATGTCCATCCATACGTATCAGTATAGGGTTTGTTGAAAATGGAGCACTAGGTAGGGATTTAAGAACCCCACTTCTAACCCCCTTAGGCCTAACTCTACACATTATAAATACATGATAATATATACCAGTAAGCCATTGTATTGTAAAGTGTTGTTAATGAGACTTTGGCCCCATCCACCCATCATTTAGAAATTACACTAAGGGCCTGATTCATTAAGAAGCATAAATGGCAACACATTGTATGTAATGTGCACAATTATTCTGTGCAAGCCCAGAATTGTACCATACGCCACACAGCACAGAAACATTGGGGAGGGGACTGGGTGTGTGCACGCAGTTCATGTACAGTAAAGCTGGGTACACACTACAGAGATTTCGACCAACTTTTTATGCCGAGCGATTTTACATGCGACCGATGGTCCGATCGCTCGGTCCATGGACTGCATACACACTAGCCTTGTTTGGGACGATAAAGGAAAGAGCGGAAGTCCCTTTAGCGACTTTTTACAGCCATGTTGTCATGAACAATGATTTAAATTTCGTACACACTGCAGAGACATTTGCGGGAAATGTACGAGATACCAAAGACATTAGCATAAAGGGGCAGAGCTTTCACTATAGTTAACTCCCAAAACAGCATAAAAACAGAAGGCAACACGGTCTCTTCATTCATTCCTATTTGTAAACCTACAATGGCTACAGAAGAACAAGAACAAGCAACTGCACTTCTCCTGCTTGCTGTGGCAAGAAGACTGCTGGTACGGAACCAAAGAGAAAGAAGGAGAAAGAATAGATCTTGTTGGAGCAAAGATTGGTTCAAGAGGAGAGACACGTTCTCTCATATGCCCCTGTTACAGGAGATACAGGACAACAACCCAGATGATTTCAAGAATTTTCTTCGTATGAGTGATTCAACTTTTCAGGAACTGCTCCAACTAGTAACCCCTCTCATCCAGAGGGAGAACACTCATTTAAGGAGACCCATACCGCCAGAGCAAATACTGGTGGCAACACTACGATTTTTGGCAACAGGGAGAACACTTTCAGATCTTAAATACAGTACGGCTATTTCACCTCAAGCTCTTGGCATGATAATACCTGACACCTGTGATGCTATCATCGAAGTTCTCAGTGACCAGTATATGAAGGTTGGTGAAAAGCAATAGTATTTATTGTAAAAATAGTGGTTTACATATTAACATATATAACATTGTAAAAATACATTTAACTTGGAATGTGCAATTCGTAGATTGTTTGGACCAGAGCAATAGTTTATAATTGTTGGTAGTGCAAAATTTCGCTTGTGTCCATACCAGATGTGTCCCCTGCGTAATGTGGCATCCTTACTCATGGTAATGGCGTGGATGTCATACAAGGTTGAGACATGCCGCTTTGTCCACCCATGGTACCATGCTGCAACTGTGCTGTCTGAAATGTGTATATTTGTTTGTGTCTATAGTTAGTTGTGGAAATAAATGTGTCCGGCCACAAATCTTCAGTGGTAGCCTTACACATGAGGTCGTACAGCAGCCGCTCCATTTCAGCTTGTATGCGCTTGCTACTACTTCTCATTTTGCTAGCTATTGTTGCTCCGAGGAAATCAAATGTGTCCTGTTGCTTACTTTTTGTTATCAGAGTGTTAGCGCAATCAATCATCTTTTCTGCTAGTGCATCAGTTTCTTATATTTCATTTATTCTGCGTCTCTTTCGCTTCTGATTGTTTTTTGCTGGTGTATCAGCTTGGGTCACATCTTGCCTGTCTGCAGTTAGCTGGCTTTCACGTGGAGTGCTATTAATTGTTGTAGCATCCTGGGCTTCAACTCCCAGCAAGAGCCCATCAGACAGTAGTGCAGGCTGAAAAAGAGCAAACGAATGAGGGAATGCAATTGCATGCATGTTCAAATGTAAACTATTTACACATCTTTATGTTTCAGTTTCCATCGACAGAGGAAGACTGGAAAGTGATAGTGGAAGACTTTGAGAGACTATGGAATTTCCCAAATTGCGGTGGTGCTATTGATGGCAAACATGTCTGAATCATGCCACCATCAAACAGTGGATCTTTCTACTATAACTACAAAGGGTTTTTTAGCATTATTTTAATGGCCATAGTAGAAGCGAACTATGAATTCCTATTTCTGGACATTGGAAAAAATGGAAGAGTCTCAGATGGTGGTGCATTTGAGCATACTACCTTCCATAACAAACTACAAAACAATGCCCTAAACCTTCCATCGCGGAGTAGCACAAAATATGGACTAAACTTTGTGTATGTGGCAGATGACGCCTTTGCATTGCACAACAATGTTTTAAAACCATACCCTCAAAGTGGGGTGACCATTGAAAGATGTATATTTAATTACAGACTGTCACGTGCTCGGCGTGTAGTTGAAAATGCCTTTGGGATTCTAAGTAACAGGTTCCGAGGTTTTCATTCTACAATAAACCTGCGTTTGGACAAAGTCGACAAAGTAGTGATGGCCTGTTGTGTTCTGCATAACTTTCTGCGGCGTAAAAGCAACAGTGGACGTACCACTCAGGTCAATTTGGAAAGTAATGCCGAGGACATGGAGGTAGTGGGCTTGAGACCATTAGAGTGTGGACACTCTAAAAATAGTAGTTCATTGGCAAACTTAAATTGTGAAGCGTACCTTACGTATTTCAACGGTGATGGTGTTGTGCCATGGCAAAATGATTGCTTATCACTGTTTATATACATGTTATGCATTGTAATTGTGTTGTTGATTGTTTGAACATGAATAAATCTGTTACATGGCAAAATCATAATGTACTTTACTTACTGTGCCGCTTGCAGGTATATCATATGCTTGCTCTACCTCTGTGGATGAGCTGCTGTCTGCGGGCATGCTGCTAGTGAACGTACGTGGTGTTTCTTGGTCCCTCTCAAAGTGTAACATATCAAAGTACCATAGCTTTGGCACATACACATCTTCAGCTGCAGCTCCAGATTTTTTTGCTGCTTCCACTTTATTTAATTCTTTCTTATTCACAGTCCTAAGGTTTTGGATCTTGCTTTTTGCCCATTCAACAGTTGCTCCAGGGTGATATGGCAGACATGCTTTTACAAGCTCTTGCATCGCCACGTTACTCATCATTCTGTTAGAATACTCTTTGGATTTGGCTTTCCACAAACATGGGTGAGCCCTGTAGGTCTCAATAAATTCCTTCATTAGGTCAGCATTTCCTTCGTAAGCCATTGTGCTCTGTTTGGGTGTAATAAAAAGAAACATAAGTCCCATCTGTGCTGTACAATAAACCAATGCAAGTACACATGTATGTACCAAGCAGAAATAACTTACCGTATATGTGAGCGAATGTACAGCGCCGAAGAATCGTAAAATCCCTTCGTATGTAATGGTCATGAACGGGTTACAGTTATAGAAAAAAAAAATCGATACACGAGGTTATTATACACGAATAGGCATCGCCCACAATGCTCCATTCTCTAAACAAACACCCATGTCTCAGTGTATAAAATTATAGAGGAGCCTGTCTGGCGCCGAGGAACGTGATAAGATGGTGAATGAAGAGAGGTGTTAGTGGGGGTTGAGGCAATGGAGATGGAGACGCAGTCACAAATGGTGCTGGAAGGGCCAACAAATGTTGGAAAAGTTAAGGTGGGGGATGGAGATGCTCAGGAAGAATGTACTGCAGTTAAAAGAGCAAAGTCAATGAGCCCAAGAGAGATGGAAATGATGGTAAAAGTACTGGACCAGTACGACTACGACTGTCAAAATCGAAAGTACAGAAAAGTAAATAATAGAAAGGAATTGATAATGCAAAAACTACTGCGATTACTGAAGGAAAAACTTGGAAAGAAAATAAATAAATTCCAAGTCCAGAAGAGGTGGTCGGACCTTAAAAATAAAGAGGCTAGGAGACTGGTGTGAATCCGTGAAAACATAAAAAAAGTGAGTAGCACGTGTAGTCGTGTAATGTACCTGTTTGAAGGAATTTATGTATTTCATTCTACTGTCACATGAACCAATGCAAACGTATGATTATTGTTTTGTCAGAAGCAAGAATTAACGGTGACAAGGCCACTGTAGATACCACTGATGTAATAACACCTGTTATAAAACAAGAAAAAATAAATGTGCCAGAGGGACCACAACACAAACTGATCTCGAGCAGTGTGCAAGGTGAGCACGTTTCATGTGTTGGAATAAAACTTGTATTAACTTTATTAGAGATATAGAAACTAAATGGTAAAACATTTTATTTTCTTGCTTCATAGATACCATCATCATATCCGATGAAAGTTCGGAAGAAGAAAAAAATGTTGCCAAGCTCAACGATTATTTTAAACAAATGAAAGGAAATATTGCCAACATTAAGAAAAAAATCAAAAACCTTGATAATACTTTTTATGATATGTATATGCTGTTGCAACTGTTGTGCCACAAACCAGTAGCACCCTTTCACTGTTATACTAATTTTTTTTTCACGTTTCTTATTGTACTAGACAAATTTTATATTGTTATTTTTTTTACCTGCAATAAAACTGTTGCGTTAAAACTGTGTGGTTTATTCTGAGTATTTTATAAATAGTATTTAATAAAGGTTAGTATGACTTTATAACTTTCATAGTTTTTAAACTTTATAAAGGCTAAATGAGAAATGATTGCCAACATAGATGCAAAGGGTAATAGCCCACGTGCTTTATACACGTGTAATGGTCTGCAGCCAGACAGGTGCAATACACATCTATACACAACACAAGTCAGTGATGTGCGGATTCCGCACGACGTGGGACTGGGATTGACATAAAAAATTAACATACACACACCTCCCAGGTCGAGGAAGTATTGGAGGATTGTCGTGGATCGGTCGGAAGTTTATACACACTACACAGCGGAAACGAGAGTGGAACGAAAAAATTAAACGGTACGACCAACCAAATGAGGCGACAATCGTCCATTTGGGCAGACTTTCGACCATCGTGTCACTGCACACACTGACCCGACTTTTGAACGAGCGGTCGTATGTCGGCTGTTTGAGCCGATTATTGGACGAAAACAGTGTAGTGTGTACCCAGCTTAAGGGCAAGCCAAGCTCAAGCACATGCAGAAGCATTCAATTTAAGCTTTGGCAATCTCAATGGTACTCACCAGCTACAGGTCTGGTGTAAGTACTGATTACTAGTGATGACAGCTGTGAATGCATGCTAGAACATGTTTTTGCAGTCAGGAGCAACTAAAAATGTATTTTATGTACAGTAGACATTAAGAAAATTCTAATAAAAGTATTTTATGAGGAAATAAAATATTTTAAAATTTAAACTGTAACTTATTAACAAGTGACTTTAATTAATTTTTTTATGTGCATTCTTTTGTGACTTGATATTCCACATATATATTGGACATATCCTGCAGTGTCTTGTCTGTTAGAGCAGAGGGGATCTAGACCCTTATTCATCAGCACACATATCATCAAATCTGCTCCTTGTTAAATATGGACATGATTATTCCCAATGTATTTAAGAAAGCACATTACATTCATTTTGTGCTTGTTAATTAATCAGACCCTGGATATGCAATGCAAAATGTCTTGGTTTTACCTTATCACTGAAATGGTTTCGCCATATGTACTTTTTGCTACATGAACAGGCACAGTTTGTCTTAAAATACTTCTCAATTTGGCCTCATTTGTAGCTTAACTTAACCATGAGAGTGAAGGGACATCAGAAGTGCCTTTATTACATGTGCCACAATTTTAAAACTTATTTTTTACATTGAGAAACGTGTGCCTAGTTATTCGCTTCTCCTCCCAGTGCAACTGGAAAACTCATAATACATCCCATGTCTTTTTTTATCACAAGCCCAAAAAAATCCATCCTCCTAATTTTTGTTTGTTCTCTCCTCTACTCCCACCATCAGTGGTCATAGTGGGAAATTGGAAGTGCTGGTATGAAAAATCAAGTGAATGGCTGGGGGCCTGAGGGTCGCCTAGGCCCCCAGAAGCTTTAGGGATTGTGATAGTGTGTAATTCAATTGTTAGCACTCCTGTAAAAGTGTAAATATGTGACAGTAATGTAAGGAATGCTAAAAGAACGCAGATGTGGGTAATGCAACAACACATTTTTATATAAAATGGAGTCTTTGCTGAGAAGAGAAATAAAATTTCTAAATACTTTACATTTAATTTCTATGAGGCCAAATCTTCTCATACCTTCCCTCCCACCTGATTGCTCCAAAGATCCTGGCAGTTTCTCTGCACAAGAGAACCTGGAGAACTTGTGCACCTTCCATTGCCCCCCCCCTTTGTGTCTTCCATTGCCTCACCTGCAGCTCCCCTTACCCCCTCCAACCACCAGACCCCCTCCAAAGAACAGGTTCCATTGACATCATTGTCTGCAAATATTATGCACACGTGTGGAGATCGAAAGGAAGCGAGGAGAAGAAGTGCCGATACATCATACAGGCACACACTGCCCCACTTCAAGTACTGACAACCATAATGATTTTTTGCACACTTTTAAATGTTTAAGATATTGAGTACTTTAAAAATGATTACTTATCTTTTTGGGCCCTATAAATATGTCATACCTCTAATGTTCACATATTTGGTATTGTTGTACTCATGGGCTACATTTCTGGGCAGGGACAGGCTAGGCTAAGGAGCAGGGGGGCATCTGTCCCCCGGGCCAGTCCCATAGCGGGCTACTTTGGGCTGGCTCACTGGGCCATTAAAACAGGGAGCTGAGTCAAGTCTTGCCCCCTGGGCTGAAATTTGCCAGCTCTCCCCCGTTTCTGGGGCTGGTCTAATTACATTAATGTAACTATGGGAACAATTCTTAGAAATAGTCTTATTTTCCTATGCATGCCATGCTTCTAAAAATATATATATATCCCTATCACTGTAAAAATATATAAAGCTAATTTTGTTAGACTAAAATCAAATAAAATTCCAATTTAAATTCATACTTTACAAAAAAAAATAGTTTGGAAAATAAAGGGTGAAAAACCTCTGATCATCAAGTGGTTACATACAAACCTATACTGTTTTGGTATCTAATTACTGTATACATTATAATATTTTTGTTTCTGAAGGACACAGCCCAGATTACTGATTACATTTATTATTCAATTTATTATATATGATGCTGACAAAGAAAGTGCAAAATTGTTGTTCTATTACTTAGCTGTAAGTTATAGCAATGTGTTACTTTTACTTTGGATATAAACATTTAAAAATAAGAAAAACATTACCCCGCTGTTTTCTTCTGATTAATTTTCTGTATTCTATTTCACAGATCTTTTCATTCTTCCATGTCACAAGTCTCAGCTATAAAGATACCGTAGGTGGTTGATAAAAGATTTGCAATCAGATTAATAAATGATTCACACGAACAATTAATAAGGAATAAGTGTTGCTTTCTGTAAACTTTGAAAAAGTGTAGTAAAACACATAAATATCTACTCTGGGTTGTCTTGTTGATAAATTAAACACATCCAGAAAGTTTTAGAATCTTGCTATGCTGGTGTTCTCGAATAACACAACTGAGGTCTTATAGTTTGCCTCTTAAAAAATGTGTAAAATGAATGTACTGTACAATATCTATTCAGTTTTCATGGCAAGGAGGCTTCAATTTTAAATGCATATTATGCATTGTTAGGGGCATATTCAATTAGGTTTCCGGTCCATGGGAAAGCGCCGTTACGGGCCGTGTAGTCAATCCACGGTACCGCAATAATGTGTAAAATCCGCATTATAGCGATACCGTATTAGAGTCAATACGGCGCACTTTCCACGGTAACGCGCGTTACCGTGGAACGGAAACCTAATTGAATATGCCCCTTAAAGTCTATTAAACAAAAATAATGAAACAGATGGTAAGAGCAGCCTCAGATATGTAATAGACTTGTAATTTAATAAAAGATACAGGTCAGTAAAATTATATAAGAGGATGACACTAGATATAAATGAAACAGAGGGAGAGAACAGCCCCCACTGGGTAATAGAATAGAAGTTTAATAAAAGATACATGTGGGAAAAAACAAGTATTTCTTAATTGTGCAGTAAGATTACATTGAATGTAAATGAAACAGATGAAAGAACGGCCTCAAATAGACAGTAGGATGGCACTTTAATAAATAAAAGATACAGGTGGGAAAATCCCAGCATTTCTTAATAAAATAAGGGGATTTTATTATACTTGGGACCTTCCATCCACCCTTCTATTGTAGGTTAAAGAGGACATACACATATTTTAACAAACCAGTCACTTTTATGGTTTTATTAGACACAACCATGGAATACGATTCAGGCTCAGTCAGGCATCTTCCAAAATTTCCACATCAACCTGATCAGTACCAACTGCTTTTCCACTAATTTAATGAGTGGTACGACTTAACTAACGTGTCACGGGCACTAGGAGTCTTGCCCAGGATTTCACCAGATGACTGGGCTTACCAGAGTCGTAAAGTTCACACAACGGTCCTCTGGTAGTGGGGTGACTAGCGGAACAAATATCACAGCAGATGGAGAGAGAATGCCAATAAATAATAGGAAAGTCAGTGACTTACAGCAATCTTTGGTCAATGAATCAGCAACTAGCTGATATAGTGGAAAGGTAGATTTGAACACGGAGATCAGGATGGACGTGAGTAGATGCAGCGAGGTAGCAGGGAAGTCAGTGGTCTGCGTACAGCAAGTTGTACCACTGCTTATGGTGAAGAGACTTGTCCAGGTGCAGGTAGGTAGCGGGGAAGTCAGTGGTCTGCAAATACCAAGTTGTACCACTGCTTATGGTGAGAAGACTTGTTCAGGTGCAGGTAGGTAGTGGGGAAGTCAGTGGTCTGCGTATAGCAAGTTGTACCACTGCTTATGGTGAGAAGACTTGTCCAGGTGCAGGTAGGTAGCGGGGAAGTCAGTGGTCTGCATATAGCAAGTTGTACCACTGCTTAATAGGTGAGGATGTGTACAAGTGTGGATGAGTGGAAGCATACAAAGATAATAGGATGCAGACACTGAGAGCACAGAGGAACTTGATCCCAATAGGTATGCAGCGTATCCAACAAAGTCTATATAACGGTATGTGTAGCGCTGCTTGGTAGCAGGAAGGCTAGTGAGCCACATACCAGCGCAGAGGCACTCACGGTCCGGTGAGTGACAGTACCCCCCCTTTTAAAGGTGGGCACAGAACACATGGAGCCGGGTTTGCCCGGATTCTGGGAATAGAATTTTTTCAGGAGAGCTGGGGCGTTGAGATCATCAGCCCGGATCCAGGAACGCTCCTCTGGGCCAAAGCCCTTCCAGTGCACAAGGAAACGAAGAACTCCTCGCGAAATTTTTGCGTCTAATATATGAGTGATCTCAAACTCCTCCTCTTGATGAACTTGAACTGGCCGAGGTGCTGAAGGAGGAACAGAGAAACGGTTGATGATAAGAGGCTTGAGTAATGACACATGGAAGGCGTTGGAAATACGAAGGTTCTTGGGTAGTAGAAGTTTGAAACAGACTGGATTTATCACTTGGATGAACCTATATGGACCAATGAAACGAGGAGAAAACTTCATAGATGGAAGCTTCAAGCAAATATTTTTGGTAGAAAGGCATACACGATCTCCAATCTTTAGTGGTGGAATAGCCCGCCTCTTTTTATCCGCAAAGGACTTGTATCTGGCAGATGTCTTTTTTAAACAGGTTTTGACCTGAGACCAGATATCTTTGAAGGTCTGACAAACAGTCTCCACAGCAGGAACTTGGGTGGGAGGGAGGGCAGGAAATTCCGGGAAAGACGGATGGTGACCGTAAACCACAAAGAATGGACTTCTTGCAGATGCCTCGTGATACATGTTGTTATGGGCGAATTCAGCCCATGGGAGTAAATCTACCCAGTTGTCTTGGTTGGCTGAGGAGAACATCCTAATGAAAGTTTCAAGATCTTGATTGACTCTCTCGGTCTGTCCGTTTGATTGAGGATGGTAGGAAGATGAGAGTGATAACCGAATACCCAAGGTCTTACAAAGGGCTCGCCAGAATCTGGAAACGAATTGCACTCCCCTATTCGAAACAATATCAGAAGGACATCCATGAATTCGGAAAATCTCTTTGATGAAATGATCAGCCAGAGTAGATGAAGAAGGTAAACCGGTCAAAGGAACGAAATGTGCCATTTTCGAAAATCGATCCACCACTACCCAGATGGTATTACACTTTTTACTTGGAGGAAGATCGGTGACAAAGTCCATACTAATATGGGTCCAAGGTTTGGAAGGAATGGGTAGTGGTTGTAGTAATCCCGCTGGTGTTCTGCGGGGAGTTTTAAACTGGGAACACAGCTCACAAGCGGCCACAAAGTCTTTGACGTCTTTCCTCATAGAGGGCCACCAGTAGCTTCGAGAAAGGATTTCTAAGGTCTTGTGTTCACCCGAATGTCCAGAAAAACGTGAAGAATGGAACCAAGACAATATTTTCCTCCTAAGAGATGGAGGCATGAGGGTTCTCCCAAATGGTAGCACCTTGGTAGACGAAGTGGCCAGAGACACACACTTGTGATCTACTATAGAATGGTTAGGACCATCTTCAACGTTTGAGGACGTCACAAATGCCCGAGACAGGGCGTCTGCTTTTTTATTTTTGGCAGCCGGTTTGAAGGTTATAATAAGTTCAAAACGGGAAAAGAAAAGAGACCATCTTGCTTGACGGGGATTTAAACATTGAGCTGACTGTAGATATGACAGGTTTTTGTGATCCGTAAAAATAGTTACAGGATGACGAGCTCCCTCTAGTAGATATCTCCATTCCTCTAATGCTGCTTTCATGGCCAACAACTCCTTGTCCCTGATGGTATAATTCCTCTCCGCGGGTAGAAGACCTCGGGAAAAAAGGCACAAGGATGGAATTTTTGTTGCTCCGATCTTTGGGATAATATGGCCCCTAAGCCAACATTAGAGGCGTCTACCTCTAGGAAGAAGGGAAGCGTCACATCAGGCTGTCGAAGAACAGAAGCAGAAGAGAAGGACTCTTTGAGAGACTGAAAAGCTTGAAGGGCCTCAGAGGACCATAGTTTAGTGTTAGCCCTCTTGCGGGTCAGGGCCACTATAGGAGAGGCAATGGACGAAAACCCTTGAATGAAGTGTCTGTAATAATTCGCAAATCCTAAAAAGCGTTGGATTGCTCGGAGAGTATTTGGCTGGGGCCAACGTAATACAGCGTTCCCCTTTTCTGGATCCATCTTAAGACCGACTCCGGACACAATGTATCCCAGGAATGGAATCTGGGATAACTCGAATGAATATTTCTCTAGTTTGCAAAATAAAGAATTTCTTTGGAGTCTGGAAAGGACCTCTGCCACCTGTTGATGATGAGTGGGCAGATCCTGGGAAAAAATTAATATGTCGTCCAGATAGACGACGACACAGACATACAGCAAGTCCCGGAAGATCTCATTCACGAAACCCTGGAAGACAGTGGGGGCGTTACACAACCTGAAGGGCATAACAAGATATTCATGATGGCCATCCCTGGTGTTAAAAGCTGTCTTCCATTCGTCTCCGGACTTGATCCGGATTAAATTATAGGCACCTCGACGATCCAACTTGGTAAAGATCCGGGCTCCCTTAATGCGATCGAAAAGTTCAGTAATTAACGGAATAGGGTACCGATTTTTGATGGTAATGGCATTGAGTCCACAAAAATCTATACAGGGACGTAATGATCCATCTTTCTTCTTTACGAAAAAGAACCCCGCTCGCTCCAGCGGGTGAGGTAGTCGGTCGGATAAATCCTCGCTGGAGGTTCTCCTTAATATACTCAGATGTTGCTTGAGTCTCAGGTAATGAAAGTGGATACACACGGCCCCTAGGAGGACTCTTGCAAGGTTGTAAGTCAATTGGACAATCCCATGCCCGATGAGGAGGAAGGCGTTCTGACTGAACCTTATCGAACACATCCGCAAAGGAAGCATACTGAGGAGGGAGGCCCGGTGGACATGGTGAAATGGACGACTGCTGTATTTTGAGTGGAACAACTTGAGAGAGACAACGATGACGACATTCGGGACCCCAGGAAGTGACTTGAGGAGTGTTCCAGTCAATCTGAGGGGAATGAAGTTGAAGCCATGGAAGGCCTAGTACGATGGTTCTGGTAGTAACAGGAAGGATCAATAAAGAAATTTTTTCTTGGTGTAAGGCTCCAATTTGAAGAGTCAGTGGAGACGTACTTTGAGTAATGAGACCATTAATTATACGTGATCCATCAATAGCAGTAACGGCAATGGGAACCTTTAAGGAAATCACTGGTAGAGACCATTGATTCATTAGGGAACTAGAGATAAAATTTCCAGCAGCTCCAGAATCTATAAGTGCTTGAGAGACAAAGGATTTGGTAGCAAAGGAAACGGTGACATCAAAAGCACAAACTTTCACATTCGCAGAACATGGAGAGGACTCCAGGGCCCCTAACCTTACCTCTCCAGAACTGGTTAGGGCCTGGCATTTCCCGACTTCCTAGGACATGAGTTCAGCATGTGAGTAGCGTCAGCGCAATAGATACAGAGTCTATTTTTCACTCTTTGTTCTCTCTTCTCAGATGTCAGTTTAGAGCGACCTAGCTCCATAGGTTCTACTGGCGGTGGAGAATGACGAACTTGAGATACTGAGCGAAGAGGCACTTTGCAGGAAGTTATTCTCTCGGAATCTCTCTCACGAAATCTCATGTCTACACGATGGCAAAGGGAAATCAAATCATCCAAGGAGGAGGGTAACTCTTGAGAGGTCAGTGCGTCTTTAATTTTATCGGAAAGCCCCTGCCAGAAGGCGGCGATCAGTGCCTCAGTGTTCCACTGAAGTTCAGAGGCAAGTATCTGAAATTGAATGACATACTGAGCCACAGTCCGAGATCCTTGGCGTAGTCGGGGGATACTGGAAGCTGCAGAGTTAACACGACCAGGTTCGTCAAAAATACATCTCAACGTAGAAATAAACAAGGCACTATCTTGTAATAGAGGGTCATTTCTTTCCCACAGAGGGGACGCCCATGCGAGAGCCTGTCCGGAAAACAAAGAGATATGGTAGGCCATTTTGGAACGATGAGTAGAGAAGTTATGAGGTTGAAGTTCAAAATGAACGGAGCATTGATTAAGAAAGCCCCTACAGGTTTTGGGATCTCCATCATATTTAGAAGGAGTAGGCAGGTGTAGCGTGAAAGCGATGGACACCTGGGATGGCACTGGGGAAGGAGATGGAGATACTGGGAGATCAACGGTTGCTGCTACATTTTGCACAGTGGTTCCTTGGGAGGCTAAAGCCTGACAATATTGCAACAACTGTTGTTGGCGAACATCTTGTTGTTCGATTCGGGTGACCAGATACTGCAGCATCTCTTTAGCTGTTGGTTCCGATCCTGGGTCTGTCATGGCCTGATCTTACTGTCACGGGCACTAGGAGTCTTGCCCAGGATTTCACCAGATGACTGGGCTTACCAGAGTCGTGAAGTTCACACAACGGTCCTCTGGTAGCGGGGTGACTAGCGGAACAAATATCACAGCAGATGGAGAGAGAATGCCAATAAATTTTAGGAAAGTCAGTGACTTGCAGCAATCTTTGGTCAATGAATCAGCGACTAGCTGATATAGTGGAAAGGTAGATTTGAACACGGAGATCAGGATGGACGTGAGTAGATGCAGGGAGTCAGCAGGGAAGTCAGTGGTCTGCGTACAGCAAGTTGTACCACTGCTTATGGTGAAGAGACTTGTCCAGGTGCAGGTAGGTAGCGGGGAAGTCAGTGGTCTGCGTATAGCAAGTTGTACCACTGCTTATGGTGAGAAGACTTGTCCAGGTGCAGGTAGGTAGCTGGGAAGTCAGTGGTCTGCGTATAGCAAGTTGTACCACTGCTTATGGTGAGAAGACTTGTCCAGGTGCAGGTAGGTAGCGGGGAAGTAATTGGTCTGCGTATAGCAAGTTGTACCACTGCTTAATAGGTGAGGATGTGTACAAGTGTTGATGAGTGGAAGCATACAAAGATAATAGGATGCAGACACTGACAGCACAGAGGAACTTGATCCCAATAGGTATGCAGCGTATCCAACAAAGTCTATATAACGGTATGTGTAGCGCTGCTTGGTAGCGACTTGCTCAGCACAGATATGCAGGCCAATAATGGATAGTCAATCACAGTTATGCATATAACGACTGAGTAGTACGGTTAATTCCAAACAGGTATGCAGCGTAACAATAACAGTCTATAGCGGGTATGGATACCGCTGCTGAGCGTGGAAACTTGTCCTAGCGGATATGCAGAGTAAATGTAGAAAGTCAATAACAGATAGGCATACCGCTATTCAGTAGAACAGTCTGTCCACAGGGAGATGCAGGAACTGCAGAGACGCTGGACGGCAGAGACGAGTGTAGGAACCACAGGTGAGTAGATCCGGTAATCAGAGTCCAGCTGAGGACACAGGCAGGAAACAGAAGACTGTTGCAGGTATGGAAACCAGCGATGAGTAGCACAGGGAATCCACAGGAACTGAAGACACGAGTAGTACACAGGAGATAGTAGCGGGTATGGAAACCAGCAATGAGTATATCAGGAATCAGCAGGAAACTGAAGACACTAGTAGAACACAGGGAACACCTTCAGAGACTCACAGGGAATGAAACTCCAAGATCAGGCAATGAGGTAATGCACACAGGTGCCTTAAATAGGGAGTTGCCTGATCAACCAATTTGGATTAAAAGCAACAGTCACAAGAGTTCTTGGGAACTGCGCATGCGCAGACCATCAGGATGGCGGACGGCCGCGGTTCAGGATAGGTGGCGGCAGGAAGGCTAGTAAACCACGTACCAGCGCAGAGGCACTCACGGTCCGGTGAGTGACATAACGGTAATTGTGTGTGAACTCACTTCACTTGTTGCTATTTTTAAAAGTTTACTTTGGTTGTATAAAGTCAATATGTTTTCCCAGTATGCTATAGTAATGTAATATGTCCTTCTTCCCTCTATTTTATGGCTTTGCCACGGTAACTAGGATAGGTGCCCTTCAGATCTGCCTCGCTTGGTACTACTCTTCCCAAGGGTACATAGTCTAATGAGGGAGATGGTGTTTGCCAGGGACCGCCACAAGGAGGTATGCAATTCACAGCCTCTGCCCCGTAGGTCGTGGTCCCCTGAGAGAGTGCTAGGCTAGACTGGTAGAGAAAACCCAAATGTCCAAGAGAACAGAGCAGGAGAATAGCTGGATACAGGAATGGGATAGTCTGCAGATAGACAGTAAGCACTGTGGACAGTGGAGCTGGATATAATGGTGCAATGGGCTTCAGAGTGATGATTACCACTGCGAACAGTGGAGCAGGTAATAGGGATGTGATATTCTGCAGACAGGTAATGATCACTGTGAACAGCGGAGCTGGATTCAATGGTGCAATGGACTGCAGAGCAATGATTACCACTGTGGATAGTGGAGCTGGATGAAATGGTGCAATGGGCTGCAACATACAATATAGCAGAGAAACACTAAGAGAGCACAGGGAACCACATCTTCTTACTAGCAGGAGCTTGATACAAAGAATAGGCACCAGGGAGCTTCCACAGGGGCTTTAAATATCCTCTCAAAGTGATTGACAGGCCAATGAATGGGAGACAGAGGTAATAGAAGGAGATCAAATTTGTGCATGTGCAGATCCAAATCCAAGATGGTGGCCGGGAGCGGAGACTCGCTTCGCTCAGCGCCAAAGAGGACAGCGGCGGGTAGCAGGTAAGACTGCCGGACCCCCGGCTAAGAGGACCGTGGGTCCAGCGTGTGACAGGCTAACTCTATGGTTCTTGCTGGCTTCTTACTATTTCTCAAGTTGCTGAAGCATATAAGGTATTGAATTCCACCTTGTTACATTCTCTTGCTTTAGTTAGTGACATTGCAGATTCTATTTGTGTAGCAACTGTTGTTGTGTTCTGCAAGCAGTTCCTGAATGATGAAAATGGACAGATATTTACCGTACCACAGCCACTACATTTCCTACTGCTATTAGTAAAATAAGATGGCATTAAACTAAAATGAAACATAAAGGAAGAACAGTTTCAGCTTGATACTAGGATGGCAGTTAAATTAAAATATACTGGTAGCAAAGGCCATCATTTCCAAGTAGTACAAGAAGATACCCTTATATGTAAATTAAACAGACAGAAAAGCACCCTCAGATTGATAGTCAGATTGCAGTTTAATAAAAGATACATGTGAGCAAAGTCTGAATTTCTTAAAAATAGTACAAGAAAATGGCAATAAACGCAAATAAAACAGATAAAAAAGCAGCCTCAGGTATACAGCCCGATGGCAATTTAAAAAAATGTACAGTTTGGCAGTGCACAACATTTCTTAATAATAGTTCAAAAGATGGCATTATCTCCCATCAACCCATCCTTATATTGAAGATAAAATGGTAAAACGATAGTTTAACATACCAGCTAAACTATGTACATTTGTGGCTGAAGAATTTATTTTTTGGGATCCTCAAAAAATAAAGGATTTTGGACTATTGATTAGTGTTCAGTCTCAGAGTGGTCATTTTCCACAATTTGCTTTTCATCAAAAGATCATCATCAAATATAACATTGTCAGACCCTGGAATGTCAGACATACAACTGATAGACACCTTTACACTCCCTTTATTAATGCCCAAATGTTTTTTCCTTAACCTCAGTGTTCTTATTTTGGAGGAGACAGATCTATAATTAGTTATATAAGGTAATGCTTGAAAAGTTACAGAAGATGCAAGACTTTGGCAGGCACTCACATTTGAACTTTTCATTCTAGTGTGAGCAGTAGGAGGACCAATACTAGCAAAATAAAATAGTATTTTCTTGCCACTATGGGTGATATATAGATGTTGCCTTTATTCACTTTTTTTTACAAAGTCACATTATTATTATTGAGTCACATTATTATTATTATTATTATTATTATTATTATTATTATTATTATTATTTTTATTTCCAATAACACTTTAAAGAGCTGTTGTTTGAAGAGAAATCATCAAATGTTTTTGGAGGGCCCTGTCTGTGAATGACTTCTTACATGACTTTAACTTGTACAAGTAGTACAACTGCCAGTGCTAGTAATGAGAAGCTCCTGCTCAATAGACCCAAAACAATAGCAGTAAAGCCATTTCATTTACTGCAAAAGAAATTAAATTACATATTCTCTTGTTTTCTCTGTCACAACACCAGGTAAATAAATGTACAATGGCAAATGAGAAACTGCCGTATTGTGCTACTTTGCAAATCAGCCACTGCTACACAATGTTATTTAATCGTTTTTTTGGGAAGAATTTTTCTACCAGGCACATTTTGCTACTTGCTCTGTCACACATTATTTTATTTGATTAATTTGACACGTTTGCAATGACAAAAGTTGAAATCAACAATAACTGTCTTCAACAAAGGTATTTAGCTCTGCCACTGACATACACACAATATTATTTAATATAAAGTGAGAAGATTTTTAACTTCGTAATATGTAATGAAAATTTTGTAATCTGTCAATAAGAGTTCAAGCAGTCTTCTTCACATGAATAGCTTTTTGCTCTCTGATTATATTCTCAGAGTATCATAAATTTGATATAGTGTTTTGCTCAACTAATGTGCTGCTACAGTAACTGCACTTTAGAGACATTATTTAACTATTAAAAATAAACATTTTAAGCTGGTTGAAAAAAAAATACAAAAATAGCCAAAAACATCAAACTAGCTCATTTACAGCCACCATGGTATTTGTAAGTTAGCTAGTGCTGTTACCTACTTCAATGATTCCCTTTTCATTGTACTGTAGCAGTAGCAGGGGCAAGCTGGGCTGGGGGTGATAGGGAGGCATCTGCCCCCCGGGCCGGTTACATAGGGGGCTATTTTGGGCTGGATAACTGGGCCACTTACATTTATTTTCCTTTAAAATGTTCTTAATTGACTGCTGAGTCCTGTCTTGCCCCTAGGCTAAAATTTGCCAGTCTTCCCTGAACAGCAGATCCCTCTTTTGTGACCTGACTGGCATAAAGAGGAATAGATCTCTTATCTACATCTTCCCAGTTCATAGGACTGTGATTTCGATCAAATTAGTTCATATCTGCCAATTTTTAATATTATCATTGTTAATCAAAGTTGTTTTCAAGCAGTTGCAGACTCAGATCCCTCCAGGATGTAGCCCCCCTCCCACCCACTTCTCAACAGAAAATAGTAGTCATCATGAGGATGGAAATGGATGGCACATTGCAATGTCCATTTGTATATATATATATATATATATATATATATATATATATATATAAAACAGAAGACAGGCAGGGCGCCTCATAGTGTATTATCAAGATGTACAAGTTGAATAGGGTAATAATATGCGTACCGTGAGGTAAGCAGCAGTGAATATCACAGCGGAGATAGAAATAACCTCTGTTCTGGTCTGAATCCTCCAAATCTCCAAGGCATCAGCACAACGATATGAAGAGAACAAACATAGTATAACACCGCTATAGGTAATATTTATAATGAGGGTACCACACCTCTAATCACCACTGTACTCAATGTACTATGGGGTGTGTAGGATCTAAATCCCAAAAACACATAGAAGGAAACACCCTTTAAAGTGCACAAATAAATGAGCAATCTGCGTACCAGACAACAGAGTAGGTCTCACATGTCAAACAGTTTGTTGATAGCAGGTTTTCACATATGCTTAACCATAAGACTCCCAGTTTCAATCTCATTCAATAGGCGGATATGAACTTTTTTAATCTCCCGTGTCCATTTGTGCTGGCAGTTGATTTTGATCAGTTGATTTTATTCATAATCTCATAATAGAACAGTTAAAGTTTCAATATTTTTAGAGCTTTCTGTTAAATGTAGGTTACAAGAGACTTATTATAGTATGATTACCATAGTGTTCCTTAGCAATATATCTGCAGCTAGATATGATTTTATGCAATATCCAGTTGTAGATCCTTGCAGAGAACAGGAATGGTTCTCTAAATCACCTGCTCTAACCTCCCACCTAACTTTCCTTCCACTCTCTACCACTTGCTTTCACTTTCTTTCTTTGTATGTATTCTCCTTTATTTATACTTTGGTTAATAGACGACAAGAAATCAAAATAGCAATTCAGCAATATATATATATATATATATATATATATATATATTTATTTTACCAATTACCATGTATATATGTATACATTACAATAAAGCAATAACAAATACAAAATACTATGGGGGATAAACATCCAGACAAGGGAAAGTGGGAGAGTGGAAAAACGGGGGGTGAAAAGAAGGAGTAGAGAGAAAGGTGCATAAAAATTGTGGAAGATTAATCAAGAAATCCAAGGGTGTAAAATTCCAGGCTGCTAATTATGGAATAAACATATATGGGTATCTCATAAATTGGATAATAATTTGAAAGGATATGTATCGAGTCATCACTATGGAAACATTATCAGTTTGATAAGAGAGCTGATGTTAGTATGTAATTCCTCAGTTGCTATAAATATTAACCAAGTAGCTGTGAACTCAGAGGTCCGGTTACTAGCTGAAAAGGATAGATCTTCCATATACATATAAAAATCAATGTGAGTAAACCACTCCAACATATCAGGAGGTGCAGTGGATTCCCAGCGAACTGGTATCAGAGATTTTGCTGCATTGTGCAGGTGTTTAAGGAGCAATTTTTTATATGAAGTGATGGATATTTTGGATAAGTAGAGGAGCCAGAAACCAGGGTCAGTCAGAACATCCGCACCTGTAATTTTTTTGGAAAGATGGATTATTTTGTTCCAATATGGGAAGATCTTGGAACAGGACCACCATATTTTGGATCCTACATGCAAATTAAATCTCTAACAAAGAGGGGTGTCTATTTGAAATGTGTTAATAATTTGGGACATCTATACCATTGAGTTAAAGTTTTGTATTGGGTTTTAATAATAACAGTATTTTGCGACCATGCATGAGTGGCCATGAAAACTTTTGACCACTCGATTGGGCAACTAAGATCTTGATGGTCAGTTTCCTATTTTTCGGTAAAACAAGGTCTATTTTTACATTTATATTCGATCAGTATTTTGTAGATATTGGAGATAGTATGCTTGGGAGTGTTAGTGAGGGTGCAAAGAAATTCAAATGGTGTGAGAGGACTATGATCCTTAGAGAAAATAGTCCGTTTGTTCAGGAGAGAATGAAGTTGTAAATATCTCCAGTTTCGCTTGTGGTAAGTGAAACCTCTGATTGAAGTTTGCAGAATCCTCGGATACTTCCATCCTTGAACAAACTACCAAATCTTTGGATACCCCTTGATGTCCAAGCATTGAATTGTCCATATTGGAGTCCAGGGGAGAATTCCACATTGCCCAAAAAGGAGGTCATGGGTGAAATGATTATGAAGACCCTATGACTCGATCTAATTCTTATCCAGTATTCTAGTGTGGGGCCTATGGTGGGATGAGATAATTTTGGTATGTTTGGAAGTCATGGCAAAAGGTTTAGTGTAATTGGCAGTCCATGACCCTCTATTATGGTCTATTGTTTGTTCCTCACTAATCTTGTCCACTCTAGAACTCTGGTTAACATAGATGCTTAGTAGTAACACCAGAAGAAAGGAAGGAGGAAGTTGCAGACCTCCTTGACGTCTACATCTATATATCTTGTTTGAACCTCAGCAATTGATCACCCCTGACAAAGTCTCTAATCATATTTTGTGGTTCTACAAAAACACGTAAAGGTACTCTAATTGGTACCTTTTGAAGAACATATAATATTTTGGGGAGTACGGTCATATTTTCCCTAACCAGGAAAGTTTTAAATTGGACCAAGATTGTAATTTTTCACGTGTATTATTCAAAGGTGGAAAATAATTCAAATCAAAAAGTTTGGAGGCGTCACCTGACAGAGTATTCCCTACATATCTAATAATGATTGAATGCTATTTGAAGGGAGAGGAATCTCTCAAGGAATTCAATATATATTGTGGAAGGGAGATGTTGAGTGCAATTGATTTTGAGTCATTTATTTTGAAGTTGGACAGGTGTCCAAATTTTTTAAATTCTGACATCAGATTTGGAAGGGAAATTATTGGATTTGGAACAACTGCAAGCCAATCATCAGCAAAATTTGCCACTTTGATCTCTCTATTCCCTACCTTTAGACCTCTCATGTCCATATATTGATGGATTTCCCTAGCTAAAGTCTCCATGTAGAAAATAAAAATTAACGGTGAGAGAGGGCAGCACTGGCGAGTGCCATTTGCGACAGAAATCGAGTCAAACAGAGTCCCATTAATCCTAATTTTCACAGTAGGGGATTTATATAAGAAAATAATTATGTGCATACAAAGAGGGCCTATACCTAAGTGTTCCAGCACTCCTCTTATGAAACAGCAATTTATTCTATCAAAGGCATTATCGGCATCTGTGATAAGGAGAAGTGCCTTAGTTTTGGTCTGTGATAGAAGTTTATCATTTTAGTCGTATTATCGCGTGCCTCTCTGTTAGGAACAAATCCTACTTGATCTGAATGTATTAAATTTGGGAGTAATACTTTCATGCTATAAGTATTGCAATAATTTAACATCTATATTTAGGAGGGAGATAGGACGATAGCTTGCGCATTGGGACGGGTCCTTTCCTCTTTAGAAATGATAGTGATGTGTGCTTCCAGTGATTGACCTGAAAAATAGGTTTTATCTGAAACTGTGTTAAAGGCTGATAGTAGGCTAGGGGACAATCTATCTCTAACAGTTTTATAATATGCGATTGAAAACCCATCTTCTTTCCCAATGGTGATGAGTTAATAGCCTCATCAAGCTCCTCATTAGAGAATGTTTTTCTAACCATTTTTTTGCTTTCACTTTCTAATATATTCCCTCTCTCTGTCTCATACTTCAGTTACCTGCTCTGTTTGCTATTTTTTTTCTCTGTATTGATTTGTGCTCATCTTTCTCTATTACTCTTTTATTTTTTATCTCTTCCTTATTTATATTCCCTTTCTTTTATTCCCAATGAGCTCTGTTATTCTCTCTCTGGTACTTTTTTTCTCAGACTGTGTTAACCTACTAAAATTCCTCCCTTGATTACCTCACTGAATTGTTAGGAACCCCCACAGCCAGCAACACAAAACCTGGAGTCTGCTCAGTAGTCTGATTTTCGCTGGAGCCCCTAGTGGTGGGGACAGACTTGGCCGCAGACAGCTGAGGGTCGTGAATTGTGCGCGGACTGGGGAGAACCCAGCGATAGCAGATGGGAGTAATAGCAGAGTGAGGTCAGGCAAGGGTCGAGGCCGGCAGCAAACAGAATATCCAGGACATGAACCGGAGTCAGAGGTCACAGGCAAATCAGCAGTGTAGAAGTCCAGGCAAAGAGGTCAAAAGGGCACAGGCCGGCAGTTCCCAAAATATGCGCCGCGGCTCCCAGGGGTGCCGCGGCGCTGTCACTGGGGTGCCGCGGGCCAGCCATAAAAAAAAAAGAGAACACAGAAACTTACCAATCCGCCGGGCGCCGGGACCCAGCAGCATCCTCTCTCCCGCAGCTGTCAATGAATATCGACGTCAGTGACAGCTGCGGGAGAGAGGAGGCTGCTGGGTCCCGGCGCCCGGCGGATTGGTAAGTTTCTCTGTTCTCTTTTTTTTTTATGGCTGGCGCGGGGCAGAGTGAAAAGGATTGTGACAGCGGGGGCATTTTGACAGCGGGGGCAGTGTGACAGCGGGGGCATTGTGACAGCGGGACAGTGTGACAGTGGGGGCATTGTGACAGCGGGGGCATTGTGACAGCGGGGGCATTGTGACAGCGGGGCAGTGTGACATCGGGGGCAATGTGACAGCGGGGGCATTGTGACAGCGGGGCAGTGTGACAGCGGGGGCATTGTGACAGCGGGGCAGTGTGACAGCGGGTGCAGTGTGACAGCGGGGACATTGTGACAGCGGGGGCTTTGTGACAGCGGGGCATTGTGACAGCGGGGGCATTGTGACAGCGGGGGCAGTGTGACAGCAGGGGCAGTGTGACAGCGGGGGCATTGTGACAGCAGGGGCATTGTGACAGCGGGGGCATTGTGACAGCGGGGCAGTGTGACAGCGGGGGCAGTGTGACAGTGGGACAGTGTGACAGCGGGACAGTGTGACAGCGGGGGCATTGTGACAGTGGGGGCATTGTGACAGCGGGGCAGTGTGACAGCGGGTGCAGTGTGACAGCGGGGACATTGTGACAGCGGGGGCTTTGTGACAGCGGGGCAGTGTGACAGCGGGGGCATTGTGACAGCGGGGGCATTGTGACAGTGGGGGCAGTGTGACAGCGGGGGCAGTGTGCCAGCGGGGCAGTGTGACAGCGGGGACAGTGTGACAGTGGGGGCATTGTGACAGCGGGACAGTGTGACAGCTGGGGCATTGTGACAGCGGGGGCATTGTGACAGTGGGACAGTGTGACAGCGGGGGCATTGTGACAGCGGGACAGTGTGACAGCGGGGGCAGTGTGACAGCGGGGGCATTGTGACAGCGGGGCAGTGTGACAGCGGGGAGAGTGTGATAGCGGGGGCATTGTGACAGCGGGGGCATTGTGACAGCGGGACAGTGACAGCTGGGGCATTGTGACAGCGGGGGCATTGTGACTGTGGGACATTGTGACAGCGGGGGCATTGTGACAGCGGGGGCATTGTGACAGCGGGGGCAGTGTGACAGCAGGGGCATTGTGACAGCGGAGGCAGTGTGACAGCAGGGACAGTGTGACAGCGGGGGCATTGTGACAGCAGGGACAGTGTGACAGCGGGGGCATTGTGACAGCGGGGGCATTGTGACAGCAGGGGCATTGTGACAGCGGGGTAGTGTGACAGCGGGGGCATTGTGACAGCGGGGCAGTATGACAGCGGGGGCATTGTGACAGCAGGGGCAGTGTGACAGCGGGGAAGTGTGACAGCAGAGGGGGACAGTGTGACAGCGGTGGCAGTGTGACAGCAGGGGCAGTGTGACAGCGGGGCAGTGTGACAGCAGAGGGGGACAGTGTGACAGCAGGGGCAGTGTGACAGCGAGGCAGTGTGACAGCAGAGGGGGACAGTGTGACAGCGGGGGCAGTGTGACAGCAGGGGCAGTGTGACAGCGGGGCAGTGTGACAGCAGAGGGGGACAGTGTGACAGCAGGGGAAGTGTGACAGCGGGGCAGTGGGACAGCAGAGAGGGACAGTGTGACAGCAGGGGCAGTGTGACAGCAGGGGCAGTGTGACAGCAGAGGGGAAAGGTGTGACAGCAGGGGCAGTGTGACAGCAGGGGCAGTGTGACAGCAGAGGGGGACAGTGGGCAGCAGAGGGGGACAGTGGGCAGCAGAGGGGGGCAGCGTGACAGAGGGCTGCAGAGGGGGCAGCGTGACAGGGGGCTGCAGAGGGAGCAGCGTGCCTGGGAGCAGAGTGCATGGACAGAGGGGGGCAGCGTGATAGAGGGGGGCAGCGTGAGAGAGGGCAGAGGAGTGGCAGAGTGTGACAGAGCAGAGGAGGGGGGAGAGTATGACAGAGCAGAGTTGGGGGGACAGCGTGACAGAGGGCAGAGGAGGGGACAGCGTGACAGAGGGGGCAGCGTGCCTGGATGTAGAGGGGGCAGCGTGCCTGGATGCAGAGGGGGCAGCATGCCTGGATGCAGAGGGGGCAGCGTGCCTGGATGCAGAGGGAGCAGCATGCCTGGATGCAGAAGGGGCAGAGTGTCTGGATGCAGAGGGGGCATTTTTGCATACAACTAAATAAGTATTTTTGTCATGACCTAAATACTTATTACAATTTTTTGTCCCAACTACTTCTAAAACAGGACTGCTCAGTAATTATTTTGGAGGGGTGCCTCGAAAAAATTTGGAGACTCTAAGGGTGCCGCGAACTGCAAAAGTTTGGGAACCACTGGCACAGGCAATCAAACGGAGTCAGGAATCAGGCAAAAGGTCAGCAACGAAGAATCAATCCAAAAAGATACAGCAACCAGGAACGCAAGCAGGCTAGTCAGCAGAAGCAGGAACTATAACCGGCAGAGAAGGATTGCCCCTCCCTGCTTTAAATACAAGTACTGGCCAATAGGAAGTGCCAGAGGCACAGGAGTTAAGTGGCCAGATGTTCCTTCTTAGTTTGCGCACTGGATGCCGGGACGCGGCGTTACACAAGGGGAGCGTTCCTACCGTTTCCTTGGCAACGGCCGGGGTAAAGCGGAAATGACGTCCCGGTCATCATGACGACGGCCGGGACGTCCGGCAGCAGACGGGAGCGAGTCGCGACGGTACCCAGAGCCGCCGCGGCTCGTAACAGTACCCCCCCCTTGAGGAGGGGTCAAGGAACCCCGACAACCTAGTTTTCCGGGACATCTCTTAAAGAATTCAGTGAGTAACCTGTCTGAGTGTAGGTTTCTCTGTGGTACCCACGACCGTTCTTCGGGACCATACCCCTTCCAGTGGACTAAGTAGTGAAACTGACCCTGGACATTCTTTGAATCCAGGATTTTCTCCACTACAAACTCTTGATGTCCATCCACTGAAACTGGTTGAGGTTTGAATCTTCTGGAGGATCGGGCAGGTTTCAATAAAGAGCAGTGAAACGTACTGGGGATCTTTAAAGATTCCAGAAGCTTCAGTTTGAAAGCCACTGGGTTGACTTGCTTTAAAATGGTAAATGGACCAATAAATTTAGGCCCTAATTTCTTACACGGCTGATGGAGTCTTATATTCCGAGTGGAGAGCCACACAGAGTCCCCAACTTTGAATGAACAAGCAGAACGATGTAAGTCCGAAAAAACTTTTGACCTAAAGGAAGCTCGAAGTAAGGACTGATGTACAGACTTCCAAATCTTCCTAAGGCGGGTGGTCGTGACTCCGGTTCCAGGTGGTCTATCGGTGGGGAAGAGAGGATAAGGAGTTGGCCCTAGGATGGTATCCCAAGTTGCAATAAAAAGGAGAACACCGGGAAGACGTGTGGCATGCGTTGTTATACGCAAATTTGGCCCAGGGAAGGAGGTCAGCCCAATTGTCATGGTGTTTGGAAATATACAGTCGAAGGTATTGCTCCAGGGATTGATTCACCGTCTCGGTCTGTCCGTTTGACTGCGGGTGGTAGGCAGACGACAAACTGAGGTTGATGCCTAGGAGAGAGCAAAAGGACCTCCAGAAGACTGCGACGAACTGTGAGCCCCGGTCTGACACGATGTCTTCCGGAAGTCCATGGTAACGGAATATATATTTGACGAATAAAGTGGCCAAAGAACGGGCAGAACTTAACTTGGTCAACGGAATAAAATGGGCCATTTTGCTGAACCGGTCCACGGTTACCCAGATGGTGTTACACCCAGAGGATAGGGGTAAATCAACGATGAAGTCCATGGACACATGGGTCCAAGGTCTGACTGGGACAGGCAATGGCAGTAATGGCCCTGACGGGGAACTCCGGGAAACTTTGCTCTTGGAGCACAAGTCACAGGACGATACATACTCTCTTACATCTTTAGACAATGATGGCCACCAGACAGTACGAGAGACAATTCCGATGGTCTTGGCAATACCGGAAGCTTTGTTGTTATGACACTGTTAGAGGACCGACTTCCTGAGGTGTACAGGCACAAAAAGTTTGCCCACTGGTGTTTCAGAAGGGGCCTGTGGTTGACACTGCTGAAGGGTTTTACCCAGTTCCTGCGTGAAGGCAATCAAAATAGAAGAGGCAGGAATAATGGAACAGGGCTCAGAAACTGGACTTTGAGAGGAAATAAAGTTACGGGACAGGGCATCCGCTCTTAGGTTCTTTGAACCAGGCCGAAAAGTAATAATAAATTGGAAACGGGAGAAGAAGAGGGACCACCGTGCTTGCCTGGAATTCAATCTTTTAGCGGACTCAATGTAGGATAGGTTTTTGTGGTCCGTATAGATGGTAATAGTATGTCTTGCTCCTTCCAGCCAGTGGCGCCATTCTTCCAATGCCCATTTGACGGCCAGTAACTCACGATTGCCCACGTCGTAATGTTCTTCAGCGGAAGAGAATTTTCGAGACAGATAAGCACAGGGATGAAGGCGGTGGTCTTTAGGATCTTTCTGAGATAATACGGCTCCAACTCCAACATCCGAAGCATCGACTTCAACAATGAATGGGAGGTCTGGATTCGGATGTCTTAGAACTGGGGCAGACATGAAAGCACGTTTCAAGGCTTTGAAGGCGGAAACTGCAGTAGGCGACCAGACCTTAGGATCAGCACCCTTGCGGGTCAGAGCTGTGATGGGAGCGATGAGGATAGAAAATGAACTGATAAATTTCCTATAATAATTGGCGAATCTTAGGAACCTTTGGATGGCCTTCAAATTAGAGGGTTGTACCCAATCAAGAATAGCCTGTACTTTTGTGGGGTCCATAGCAAAGCCTTCAGGAGAGATAACATAACCCAGAAAAGTGACTCTGGAGACTTCGAAGTCACATTTTTCTAATTTGGCATATAGATGATGATGACGGAGCTTCAGAAGTACTTGTGGAACATGTTCCCGTGTTGTTCTAATGAACGGGAATAAATCAGGATGTCGTCCAGGTAGACCACTACGAAGGAACCCAAGAATTCACGAAGGACATCGTTGATCAAATCTTGGAAAACAGCTGGAGCAATGCTGAGGCCAAAGGGCACAACGAGGTATTCGTAATGACCCGTTTGAGTATTAAAGGCGGTCTTCCACTCGTCGCCACTTCGAATACGTATCAAATTGAAGGCCCCTTGTAGGTCAATTTTCGTGTAAATCTTGGCTCCCTTTAGTTGATCGAAGATGGCTGAAATAAGTGGCAAGGGATAAGTATATTTAATGGTAATTTTATTTAACCCTCTGTAATCAATACAAGGCCTAAGCCCACCATCTTTTTTAACCACAAAGATGAAGCCTGCTCCGGCAGGAGACTTGGAAGGCCGTATGAAGCCTTTTTGCAGGTTCTCCTTCACGTATGATTCCATGGATTGGGTCTCTGGAATAGATAAGGCATATAATCTTCCCTTGGGCAACCTAGAACCAAGGACAAGGTCAATAGCACAATCGTACTGTCGATGTGGAGGAAGAACATCTGCTTCTTTTTTAGAGAAGACGTCAGAAAACTCATGGTAGTGAAGAGGCAACTGTTCAGGACAGATCTGAGTAATTCTGAGTGGAAGAGACAAGCATGAAGAAGAACATCGAGGACCCCACTTGATGATCTCCCCCTTGGTCCAGTCGATACAAGGATTGTGAAGAACCAGCCAGGGGTAGCCCAGTATTAAAGGAACTGAAGGACAGTTAATCAGATACAGAGAGATAGTCTCGGAGTGAAGGGCACCCAACTTTAACTGTACAGGAGGTGAACGATGATGTATCTCACCCTTATCTAGACGATTTCCATCCAATCTGAAAACAGTGATGATGGATTCCAATGGAACGGCTACGAAACCCAAGGACCGGGCGAGGGCCAAGTCCAGAAATTTTCCGGCACATCCACTGTCCAGAAAGGCTGGGACGGAAATATCTCGTCCATTAAAGGTGAGCTGAGCAGGTACAAGCAACGAATTTTTTGGAGAGATTACTTGTAGGCCTAAGTGGACACTCTCCATGTTTACTTGGCCCGGTCTTTTCCCGGTTTTATGGGGCAGGAGCGGAGCAGATGGCCCTTCTCTCCACAGTACAGGCAGAGACCCAAAGTACGCCTCCGGATGCGTTCCTCCGATGATAGTCGATATGCCCCCAGTTGCATAGGTTCGACTTGGTCAAGAGGAGCAGCTTGCGGAAGCATAGGAGAAAAGGTGGAAGAACTTTCCTTTTCAGTCTTTCTTTCTCTGTATCTCCTGTCGATGTAGATAGCTAGCTGCATAAGTTCCTCGAGGGACCCTGCAGAAGGGTACTGGACCAGGGAGTCCTTTATTTGCTCAGAGAGGCCCAGACAGAATTGACAACGAAGAGCTGGGTCATTCCTTGCACAGTCTGAAGACCAACATCTGAAATTGGAACAATATTCCTCCGTGGAATGTTGCCCTTGTGATAAGGATTGAAGCTGTGCTTCGGCAGAAGCCACTCGGTCCGGATCATCATAAATCAACCCGAGTGCTTCAAAGAAGGCGTCCACTGACCGTAACTGCGGGCTGTTGGAATCTAGGCTGAATGCCCAGGATTGCGGATCCCCTTGTAGGAGAGAGATAATTATCCCCACCCTCTGCTGTGGAGATCCAGACGAGAGTGGTCTCAATTTAAAATAGAGCTTGCAGATGTCACGGAAGTTACGGAAGAGCCTGCGATCTCCCAAAAAGCGGTCAGGTAAATGCATCTTGGGATTCACCACAGCAGTTTGAGCGACTTGTGAAGCTCTAGATGCTTGTTCTTGAGCCGCCTGCCGCTGGGACAGCTCCTGGACCATCTGGGAAAAGGTCTGGATTTGTCCTGCCAGCACTTGTGCCGGGCTTGGTTCCATAGGACCAAATGGTGCAACTCACTCCAATATAACCTTTTTTTTTTTTTTATTGGTCGGTTATAATGTTAGGAACCCCCACAGCCAGCAACACAAAACCCGGAGTCTGCTCAGAAGTCTGGTTTTCGCTGGAGCCCCTAGTGGTGGGGACAGACTTGGCCGCAGACAGCTGAGGGTCGTGAATTGTGCGCGGACTGGGGAGAACCCAGCGATAGCAGATGGGAGTAATAGCAGAGTGAGGTCAGGCAAGGGTCGAGGCCGGCAGCAAACAGAATATCCAGGACATGAACCGGAGTCAGAGGTCACAGGCAAATCAGCAGTGTAGAAGTCCAGGCAAAGAGGTCAAAAGGGCACAGGCAATCAAACGGAGTCAGGAATCAGGCAAAAGGTCAGCAACAAAGAATCAATCCAAAAAGGTACAGCAACCAGGAACGCAAGCAGGCTAGTCAGCAGAAGCAGGAACTATAACCGGCAGAGAAGGATTGCCCCTCCCTGCTTTAAATACAAGTATTGGCCAATAGGAAGTGCCAGAGGCACAGGAGTTAAGTGGCCAGCTGTTCCTTCTTAGTTTGCGCACGCGCCCGGCTGCCCTGGATGCCGGGACGCAGCGCTACACAAGGGGAGCGTTCCGACCGTTGCCTTGGCAACGGTCGGGTAAAGCGGAAATAACGTCCCGGTCATCATGACGACGGCCGGGACGTCCGACAGCAGACGGGAGCGAGTCGCGTCGGTGCCTAGAGCCGCCACGGCTCGTAACATGAATGTCATATTTGCATACTGACTTTCTGTACTTACTATAACCTTCCTTCAATGCGTGTCCCTTATCTGTATGACTGACTTTCTGGCTGTCTATAATCCTTACATTCTCATTACTTCACTGCCTGTCACTTCTCTCTGACTGACTCTCTACACTCTCTATAATCTTTCTCTGATGTTGCTCTAGTTTTGTCACTTCTCTGTCTGACTGATGCTCTAACTTTTACTATAATATTCCTCTCATATTACTTCAATACTTTTTTCTCTGCTTGACTTATTGACTCTCTGTACTTACTAAAATATTTCTCTCAAGCTATTTCAATGTCTGTCTGACTGGCATAACTGACCCTGTCACACAATTGTTTCTTCCTTTTACTCTATCCTCTTTTGTCACAGACTCCTGTATCTTTCTTAACATCTCTCAGTTCTTTGCTACCCTATTAGGCATACTTGCCGACTTTCTCACGTCGGCGTCCGGGAGATGCCTGGGGAAGGTGGGCGTTTCCGGGGCAGGGCTATGCAAATCATGTCATTTTGGCCCAGTCCCCTTGACATAATGACGCAAACGAGTAATTATACAGTGGGGGGGCGGGGACAATTGCCACGATTTCATGAGAATCACGGCATTTTGGATCTAGTTCTGCCCACTTCACTAGGAAGTGGACAGATGCAAGAGGCTGCCATACTCTCCCGAAAGTCCGGGAGAACTACCCGAAATCCAGGAATCTCCCAGACATTCCAGGAGAGTTGGCAAGTATGCTATTAGGGGAAGGCAGGTCTTCACTTACCTTTCTATTTGATTGCCAGCAGAGAGGGTATTGCTAGAACTCACTCTGGTGAGGGCACATTAATGCGTGTCTATTCGCATCTGTTTTAATCATATTAGAGCAGGCCTGTCCAACCTGCGGCCCTCCAGATGTTGTGAAACTACAAGTCCCAGCATGCCCTTCCAGCTATCAACAGGTTGTCTACTGGCAAAGCATGCTGGGGTTTGTAGTTTCACAACACCTGGAGGGCCGCAGGTTGGACAGGCCTGTATTAGAGGCATCTGTTCACCATGATTGGTAGTAGAGCAATGGGTTGGATAGTGTGAAAAGCCCACCAATCGAGACCTTTTGCAACTCCTCTGGGCAAGATTAAAGGTATTAGAAGAAACAGAAAAGGAGGGTTTAAATAAGATGCGCTATTCACATCCATATGATGGATTGGGGATTATGTGTGAGTGTCCAGTTACTAAAATATAACTTTTATTCATTACTATTAAAATTCCAGCAAAATATAAATTCAAATAATACAAAAAATTTAAATTCAAGTGATCAAAAATAAATGGATTGTCCCTTAAATAGTCTCAATAATGTGTAATTTCTACGGGTAAAGAAAATTGTAGTCCCGTGAGAGTATATCGAGTAGCTTATCCTAGGTTCAAAATCAATTATCTGTATTCCAAAGCCTCATATTCCGTGTAGGGGAGGTTATTTCTGCTCATATAGTGAGGATTTTTATATATGATTCCTTTCAGATCTAAATAGAACTTCTTGGAAGGGCAATGCTGTATTCACGGTTCCTCCCAGAATATTGGGGTTGGACTAGCCTTAGTCATATACATAAATTGGCAATCTATGTTATAATAAATATTGCAACAATTATGAGGTTAGAGGAGATTAATCAATTAACTCGAATTCCTCCGTAATAGCCTAATTTAAACATTACTCCACTCATCCCCGTGAAGTTTATTGATTATTATATACACTATATACAGTAAGCAGATGAATCGTGTTTGTGGTAATCACATTAATAATTGAAATGAGCAAACAAGGTTTAAGAGAATCATGTGTATGAGATTCAGATATTATCTATATATCAAGTATTTTAATCAAATGCTAGTTTGCTCCGTACATGAACTGTTAAACTTTATTATTCATAACTCTTGTCACATAGTGCTTATAATGTTGTGACTATGTAACAAAATACATTATTTGTAGAGTTTATCTCATCCAGGTTAAAGGGGACAGATTGTAAGCGCATACAATAATTATATAGTAGTTGTGATGTATGACATTATATATCTGTTACAAGATATATTTTCAGTGCGGTTTGTCTCATACGATCTTCTGCAACAGATCGTGAAAGCACATCAAAATTATTTCGTTTTGTGCTTGTATAAACGAACAGATCATGCTGATCACTACGGTCTGTCTTGTTCAGTTCCTGGCAATAGATTGTAAATACACGCTGAAAATTCTGCTCATTTAGCAGCACCTATTTTCAGTACAATCACTAGAGATATAAATCATTGCGGGCATTCAACATGTCGCTACTCTAATTAGTATAAGAGTCTAATAGTTCCATACTATAGGATTAGGGCTACTGTCAAATATAATTCGGACATTTAAAAAGGGAGTATCAGTGAAACCAACGCGCGTTTCGCTGATATAGCTTGCTCACGGGACTACAATTTTCTTTACCCGTAGAAATTACACATTATTGAGACTATTTAAGGGACAATCCATTTATTTTTAATCCCTTGAATTTTAATTTTTTGTATTATTTGAATTTATATTTTGCTGGAATTTTAACAGTAATGAATAAAAGTTATATTTTAGTAACTGGACACTCACACATAATCCCCAATCCATCATATGGATGTGAATAGTGCATCTTATTTAAACCCTCCTTTTCTGTTTCTTCTATTACCTTTAATCTTGCCTATGGGCTATGATGCACCCCTCGTCTAATAAGGAACTATAATTCTGGTATTATTTGTATAATCTTAGAGGGTATTTTTCACTCCATACATTTGGTGCGACCGCATCGACTCCCCTTAACTCCTCTGGGCAGGCAGTTCCCAAGGTGGGATTATGAGGTGATAAAAGAGGCTACCCTGGGAGCTGGACACGTATTTGACTGACTTTGGCCTAGATGTGATGCTCCGCTAGAAAGGTGCTGTGCATTTATTTGAACTGATTTCTTCACTTGTTGGACCTGCTATTGTTAAGGGAGCCGTGCTGTACCTATCCCACTGGATTTATTTGAACTGATTTCCTCACTTGTTAGACCTGCTATTGTTAAGGGGACCATGCTGTATCTTTCCCACTAGATTTATTTGAATTGATTTCCTCACTTGATGGAGCTGCTATCGTTAATGTGGCCTTGCTGTATGTAATCTTGTTCTGCAGAATAAATCATCCTTCTATTTTTCCTCTAATACCGCGTCTGAGTGATTTGGGAACCACGTATCTTCACATGCACCAAATGCAAACAGGTTTCTTCTACATTATAACAGCTGGAGTTTCCTGTTGTAGTTACTCCACTTTGAGTCATCACATGCAGAAATTACAAACTCTTCTCTCTAGCTGCCAGCAGGAGAGAAGGTATCAATCTAATTAACCAACAAATATCTAGAGATTTGTAGTGCAATGCATCAGGTTATTTCCATATAAATACTCTGTATTATCTACACTACTTCCTCCCTGTCTTTGCCTTTCTATAATTTTTGATTTTCAGTTGCATCTTTCTAGGGACTTTTTAATGTCAGCACAGGCTGTTTTCATGGTCTGCTTAATGCAGAAGGACATGTTGGCAGCACAGGTAACTGTAGTTGTAGGTAGATAATCTTTGCTGAATCTATTTTCAAACTCCCAATACCTTTTCCTTTGAAAATGCCTTTTCATTTAAACCTATGTAGACCCACTCTCTAAAGTGTTTCTTTATGTAGGTATTTTTGGTATTGTTCTCTGTTATGCAAAACTTTAAATACAGCCGTTAAAATATTCATGTAAGGATTGTGGTTGCAGAAATGCTGTCATCAAAAAAATTGTCAATCAAATCTACAGAGGACTTTACCGTTATAGTTGATGTATCTAACCATGACATTTTGCAATTTATTGAAACAATTAAAAGATTCATTTTAAGCATTAGTCTCTCAGGATCAACATATCAAGATTAATCTAGAGTGGGAATTGGGACTTGTCAATAGAACATTTAAAAGATTTAGTGACAAAACTGTATTGTCATATTTTCTATTGGGTTTGCCATTTAACTATTTACTTGTAAAACAGAGCATTTGAAGTGGTTTCAAGGCATGAACATGTGGCATAATGCCAAGATAACTTGTTTCAAGTGATTAATTTGTTTTATTCTCCGAGTATGATTTTTATTATATTTTTGTCGAAAAGGGGAATAAACATAAAGTAGTGTCTAGATATGCTTGAAATTAATTAAATAGGTTGTAATCTTTGAAAATTCACAATAAATTCTCGAACTGAATATTATGCTACAGAGCTTAACGTCTACATAGATAGACATTACATATAGAGATCGTCAAATTTTCGTCCAAAATGTAGACATAAAATGCTCCACTTAAAAATGGGGCATTGATTTGTTTATTTTTAGTTGAACATATAAGAAATAATTATGTAAAATGCAATTGAAGATACATTTATAAGATATCAAGATCTTAATGCAAGATCCTTATACTAGAGACACCTGTTATTATCAAGTTTATTATAATGACTGTTGTTTTAATGTACAAATGAAAAAAGAAAATTAATTAAAAGTGTGTGTGTGAGAAGTACCAGTTCTCATAGCCTGGCCTTGTTGTGACTAGTGAGTGGTCGGGGACCATCACAGGAGCACCAAGAGGGGGGTGAGCAGGTACATATTACCTGGGCCCAGGCCTGTCTGGGGGTCCTGACCTATCTGTGTAGTGGGAGGAATCTCTAGCCTGGTGTGGACACATCTCTCTTTCTGGCTATGGAAGGGGCTCAATGAAGTTGCTGTACTGGGATCCAAAATTCATCTTGGTAGCGCTGGACAAATCATGATTTCCCCTTGGAAAACGCTACAACCAACATCAGGCTATAACAGGTTGGGCTCATCACACAATAACAGGGAAACCTGCAATGCTAGGTCCTCCAGTTGTAGAGGGACACAGCCCAAGCCTGTTCAGCGTGGGGCTGAATTCCCTTGGGGAATTGTGCCTGCAAAAATATGTGCCCCCGTGAAAAAATAACCCCCAATAGTAAACACATTGCATACATTTTAGCGATATATGCCATGTGTTTTTACAGTTCAGTGAGTCCTCATGTGGGGTCTAGCCACAACTAGCCAAAGCAGCTATATCATGCTCTGACCAATCAGAGTAAAGCCACTCTTTATTGGTTAGTTCTTAACAAGCTGCCTGGCCTATTATTCATGTATTGTTGCACCAGTGGTCGAACACCCCACAAGAGATACGCCTGCTGACAGGCAGATATGTACACCTCTTATTTAGTCACAGTTACGTGACCATGCCTTTACCATTCTTGGCCTTCTCTTCCTCAGTCCACCTCTCTAAGGCGTTCTAAGGGTCATACAGCTGTTTTCATACACATGTTTGCTGTGCATGTGTAGTATGGAAATTAATATTTTACACAAATAATGATTTATGACCAACTTTACACTTTTTAATGGGTTTCAATGCAAACAGTGAACTTCCAATTTAGGCACTGCATTTTTCACTGTTTAGAAATAAATAGAAGTTAAAAAAAAACTTGAAATTTGTATTTCCCACATCTTGACTTATTCATCTGGCATATTTGTGCATGGAATTTTTTAATTATATTGTTTTTCATGCTTATATAAATGTGATCATCTATTACCCTCCTGGACCACACCAACAATGTCTTGAACATTTCTCTGCATGGGTCCCTCACTTTTTATCTTCTGACATCCCACCATCATCATGGGTGATTTCAACATCCCTATTGCTGCTTCCAAACTAAGCTCTCACTTGACCTCTCCTAGTGGATTGAATATGCTACTCATCAGGATGGCCACTGTCTTGATCTTGGTTTCTCTAGACTATGCTTGGTTTCTGATTTCCTTAACACTCCTTTCCCCTCTCGGGTCATCACCCTATTAGCTACTTGCTCACCCTTAGTTCTTTACCCTCCCCACTGATATATTACATGTAGCCTTGGGTGTTTGATTGAAAGGTAGCAGTATTCATTCTTGTTGAGTATGCCCTGCATTGCTGCTCAGTTGAAGAGACTTTCCAGCTGTTTTTGATATTTGGCTGTGGGGTCTCCTGGGAGTAATTAATAGGTGGCTACATCTCCCAGCTGTCTCTCAAGTTCTGCTAGATAGTCAACTTATATATACAACTTATATATACAAATATAATAGGTACCATGGTACCCTAAGAAAATGGAACAGATCATCAGGGAACATTGGCATGTCCTATTAGGGGACAGTGAACTCAAGAAAATACTCCCCCTAAGGCCACCCTTTGTGTATAAAAAAGCTGACAATTTGAAAAATAGTTTAGTGCAAAGCACCATTCCACTAGCTAAAATAAGTAACACAGAGGGCCCGTGGGTAAATGAAAAGGCAACAGGTTTTTTCAACTGTAACAGATGCTCAGCATGCAAAACTAGTAAGGTCAGAAATACAAATGCAATGACAGAGTTCATGTCCAACACTACTGGGGAAAGCTTTAAGATCAAGGACAGTCTCACCTGTGACACAACAGGTGTAGTATACCTTTTACAGTGCCCCTGTGGTTACCAGTACCTGGGAAGAACTATCAGAAAACTGGCTACCAGGATTGCCAAACACCAAAGAAACATTTAGAACCACTTTCTGAAACATCATGTACACGACCCCTCTAAACTCCTGTTTATAGGCATCTGCAAAGTTAAAAAACCTTGCTGGGAAGGGGGACTACATTAGGAACATATCACAAAATGAGACTAGGTGGATTTATAATCTTAAGACATTGTCACCAAATGGATTAAATATAGAGTTTGATACAAACACTTTCTTGTAATTGAGCCACTATTTCCAGACCCTACCCGCAATATTTCATTTCTGGTTTATATGTTAATGTGTATTCATATAACCCGCCCACCTAATATACCTCTGTTATTTTCTTTCATTGCCCAATACTCAAAAATGAACACCAGAAGTCCCAGTTCATGGAATCCCTATATGTATACCTTTAAGGCACTTCATGTACATATTTACAAATAACTTCTTTGGTCTTTCACCTTCTACATTTAACTGCCAGTTCAGCATAGTAAAAATGGATATATTTTTTATATAATCATACCGTTCACATATTGAAAACAAGTGCTACATACTGAAGAACTTCTGTGTGCCATGAGTAACATCTGACCTGACAGCACCCAATGTGTTCAATATGGTTATTACACACCCCTGCACTACGTTTATTAATTGACATGTGCATGGTAAGACTTGTTATAATACCCATTGGAACTGCCACTTTTGACTATGTATACTATGGATGCTTGTAAGTTCACCTCTTTATTTCTATCCCCCACACTGAGACAAGATTGAAAGACTAAATTGGCTCCACTGCTATGTCAATCGACTGCAAGGACCAATCCTCGCTCCCATATGCTAATAAGGTTTTCCTTATATTGAAGGTACGCCACTCCACACTCAAATCTGATCTAACAATCCCTGACGAAGCCTGCAAGGGCAAAACGTGTCGAATTTATATTTGCATAACCCCGTTTCAACTCATGAGCTCATGAACATTGTGTATGCTTCCACTGCATTAGAATGGAGGACTGGGACTTTGGCACATGCACAAAGGACCGGGCACAGAAGAGAAGCATGCAGCTGCCACAACATATGTGCGAGACCCAGCGGTGGAAAGGAGGGATTTCGAAACGGACCAGCCGCTCCGGAAAATCATTTAACGTCAGGGGTGAGTCTTGAACACAACTCCCATGCTGCTGCCCACCTGCCATCGCTGCTACTACCTATAAGTGGAACTATTCTCTTCTAACTATAATCTATGTCAGTTTACATTTGGCGATCTGCCTGTGGACTTTTCGTTTGCTAATACACCTCTAACTCAATCAGCCATCTAGTGGGATTTTCTCTCTTATTCTCATAGCTGCATTCATCAACCATCTAGCAGGGTTGAATTATGTAGTCTTTTATGCCGCATGACCTGTATGGGACAATTAATGGTCCGGATATTTCTGCATGGTCCAGAGAGGACATTTGTGCTTCATGACATTCATTCTCGGTTACAAACTGGGACTTTTTTACCCAGGTTTGAGATGATACGGCTGGACTGCTCACTATGTTATATCGTGTAACACACTGCTAGCTCAGTATTTGTAGCAAGGTGTTATCACATGTAATTAATTATCTGCTTGTCTGAACTTATTGAGACAATTCAAGCCATTATCTTGTATGTATTCCAAGTGTATCCAGTGCACTTGGACTTTGTTATTTGCAAATAGACATTTGCCATTTATTAATATTTGCTATTTATCATTATTTGCTGTGCAATCTGTCATTTGTGACTACACCATACTCCAACATTTGTCACAATTGAGTTCCATCCAACATATTCAAATTGCGCCTGGGATTTCATTGTATTGCATGTTTCCCTCGACAAGCAATCAGCTCAATTCCTTAGTAGCATACTCTGACACTGTCTCTTCATTTGATCCCAAACATGAAGAGGTAGTTTCTACTCTCTTCTTATCTTCCCACTCTACCTCCTGTCATCTTGATCCCATAACCTCAAAATTTGGTAGGTCCCTGTCTCCTGTGCTCATTCCACCTCTAACTAAAATCTGTAATCTCTCTCTCTCTTTCTCCTGGTATCTTTGCATCACTATTCTTACACTTTCTTACAGCAAACAACCTACTGGATTCTCTTCAGTCAGGCTTTCGCTCCCAACACTTCACAGAGACTGCACTGACCAAGGTTGTAAATTATTTGATCACAGCAAAATCTAAAGTCAATTGCTAACTTCTAATTCTCCTGGATGTCTCTGCTGCATTTGTCACTGTTAACCACTCTCTCCTCATACAAATGCTACAATCCCTAGATCTTGAAGGCACTGTCCTATCCTGGTTCTCATCCCACCTATGTAATCGCTGTTTCAGTGTTAATCAACCTTTGTTCTGCTTCCTTTATCAGTTGTAGTACCGCAAGGCTCAGTCCTAGGTCCTCTACTATTCTCTATCTACACCACCTCTCTTGGAAAAATAATAAGCACCATTGGATTTCAGTATCTTTTCTATGCGGATGATACACAAATCTATCTATCCTCTCCTGATCTCTCACCATCTGTGTTGTTGTGCATTGCTAACTCTCTGCCATTTCATCTCTGATGTCTTCTCGCCAACTCAAAATCAATCTTTCAAAATCAAAATTAATAATATTTCCACCCAAACACAGAAGCTTCTTGCCCGACATTTATTTTTCTGTTGATAACATGACCATAAATTCCACCCTGCAAGCTCGCAGCCTAGGTGTAATCCTTATAAAGAAGTGGAAGTTGCTCAATCAATTTATAGGTCCCAACTCTAAACAATGAGAGTCTCATATATTTGGGCCATACATATGTGTTTTTAAATTGAGAGCTAACTTACCAAAGAGGTACCCCAGAAGCCTCCAGATAGCAATCCAATGTCAGCACTCCCCCTCAGCTACTGACACCAACATGCCTCTCAGACAAATAAAAAAGTGGAAGTTGCTCAATCAATTTATAAGCTATAGCAGGTGCTTGAAAGAGTGGGGTTATGCTGAAATGAACAAACACACAGAGAGATCCCCCCAGCACACTGCTATAGCCAGCAACAGATCTGCCATTTCTACTGTACATAAAAATGCAAAAGTCTTAGTTGCACACATTTGCAAATGTATGTTAAAGCCACCCACCACTCCACGGCACTTTTGCTATTAGGGTGGTCCTAACTCTAAACAATGAGAGTCCCATATATTTGGGCCCTACATATGTGGTTGCCTGTTTTTCAAAGCCTTTAACAAAATTGCACCGACATACATCTCCTCACTTGTCTCACAATATCTCCCAACTTGACACCCTGGTCCTGCACAAGATCTGCATCTCTCTTCCACTCTCATCGCATCCTCCCCTTCCCAGCTACAGAACGTTTTTCAGGCTGCACCCACTTTGTGGAATTCCTTCCCTTGCACAATAAACCCACCTCTTCAGACAGGTAAATAATATACCTCAACCACCATATTAATCTCCCTAGGTTACACTATTACCACCCTCTACACAGCTAACACAGGACAACAACCCTCTGACCAACACAGCTGTGTGACTGATCATACAGCCCACTCATTATTTTTTTCCTTTGCATTCTAGCTGGACCAATGTGCAATATGATGTATCATGTGCCATTGTGTATCAAACTCTCATTGTCCCATAGATTGTAAGCTTGCAAGCAGGGCCCTCTTACCTCTCTGTATGTATTAATATTTGTTCCCAATTGTAAAGCGCTACAGAATTCGCTTGTGCTAGATAAATAATTGTTGATGATGATGATAATCTCACATATCAAATGGACCTGGCTGGTGCAAAATGTGTGTCATTGAAAGTAACGGTCGCGTCACATCATCTAATAACAAATTAGAGATGCTCACTGACCGTGTTTTGGTTTTGGTTTTGGATCTGGATTACTTTCGGGTTTTAGTTTTCCAAAACCGCCCTCGTGTGTTTTGGTTTTGGTTTTGTTTTGCTTTTTTTATACAAAATGTCACTTTTTGGGTAAAAATCACATAATTTAGCTATTATTTTGTACCTACATTATTATTAACCTCAATAACACTAATTTCCAGTCAATTTTTAGCACCTCACAGGTCACAATATGATTTCCATATACTTTTGCCCAAAAGACTGTGCCAATAGCTCACCCCCAAATAGTTGCTAGTGTTCAGTGCTTCACCAGAAGTAATCAGCCTTGAATTTATTTTTCAAAGTCTCCACTCACATTGTATTGTGCCATAGCATTATTATTAGGCCTGGCAGTGTTCTTTAAAGTGTAGTGACATTGTACTGTGCAGAAAAAATTAAATTGCCAACATGCCATTACACAGGCAGTGGCAAGGAAAGAGTCAGGCCTTTCTGTATGAGTGCTAGTTCTGCAACTTTCCTTGAGGCATCTTCTTGTAAGTTCAGCCATGACGATGCAAGACCTTGCAGCACGGTGCCTTTGCTGTGTTCTTCCACAGTCCTAAAACATACTAGTCGGTTAAATGGCTGCGTTTGTGTGTGTGTCTATGTTAGGATTTTAGACTGTAAGCTCCGAATGGCGTAGGGACTGATGTGAGGTAACATAACTTATAACTATATCTTATAACTATCTACATAACTAACATAACTTATAACTATATCTTGTAACTATCTACATAACTAACATAACTTATAACTATATCTTGTAACTATCTACATAACTAACATAACTTTTAATGGTTTCTGCTTAGTTCTCATCTCAGCGCAGCGCAGCACAATTACTGGCACTATATAATTAGCTGCTGCTGATAAGGATGATGTCAGGGACGTGCAGGAGATGCTGTCTGTGGCTGGAAAAATTTCTGGACTTTACCGCCATTCTCCAACAGCATGTAGGAGATTGCAGCAGCATGTACCCAAGTACGTCACATTTTGAAGAAGTAGGCTACTCTGTGTATCAGCGGCTTCAGTAAGAGGCATACAGCTGACAATCTGTTACAAAAAGTAAGGGATGTCATTGCAACATAGCTAATCCTGCTGGGACTCTCCTGAGGATATGTGATTTCTGATAACGACACCAATATTGTTAGAGCATTGCAGCGGGGGGATTCCATCACGTTTCTTGTTTTGCTCACACAATCCACTTGGTGTTACAGAACTTTTAAAAAACGACAATGACATGCAGGAGATGCTATCTGTGTCCCGAAAAATCTAGGGTCATTTTTGGGATTCTGTAACAGCATGTAGGAGAATGCAGCAGCTGGAAGAAGACTAGCATTTGAGGGGAATGTACTTTAGTGCAGCGAAGTAGTCACCTGTGAAGAGAGTGCAGACACGGTTAGGTTAAGTCAAGTGATTGCCGTAATTATACTTTTTGAGAAGCAGCTAGAGAAATTTTACGGATGAAATAAAACTAAGTAAATCTGCTAATTATATTGTAATTGTAGATCTAGGACTTAATTCGCTTCACCAGGATCCAAGAGCTATCAACATCTTGTAATGACGTCTACTCCTTCAGTTTCTCTGCAACTGCTTCTCGGTAAAAACTTAGCTTTCCCAAGACATCCAGTGGTGATGCAAATGAGTCAACACAAGATTTTGACATTTGCTCTGCTGTAAAAGAATTGCCCAAAAATCGTGACAGCTCTGCCATAAAATTAACTACAAATTCCATGAGGAAGGCCATTATCGGCAATTACATCAAAGTAAACAGACTTTTGTGATGGTGGATTTCAGCGGGAATGAATTAGTATTGTTTGAGGAAGATGTACACAATGATGAGGGTGATTATGAATACAGTGTCTGAAATCTAGCTAAGAGAAGTGAGCTACCTGATGCTGGTATGTCTGGTAATATTTTGGGTAGAATGGCGTGTTGCCAATTTTATGTTTTTCTACAGTAAACTTTCACCTTTTTTAGAGAGTTTTTTTTTCTTTAAAAAGGTACAAGATTTTTATTTACATTTTTGTTTTTCTGACTTAAAAACACTATGCCCTTGAACATAGACTAGTACTAGTACATGTGGTAGAAGGATTAGTATCATCATGACTGAGACTGGAGAGTGACAAGAACAATGCCACCCCTCCTGTTTCTGAGCCATGGCACAGTACAATGTCACTGGAGACTTTGAAGAACACTGACAGCCCTATTATTACAATTTCTGATTCAGCACTGAACCCTGCCACCTCTCCTGTTTCTGAGTGAGCTATGGTACAATAAAATGTAACTGCAGATTTAGACCAAGTCAGACAGGTCTATAATCTCTATTTCACCAATTACAATTAGCAATGGAGCTCTCCTCTTTGGGTATTACCTATATAACGCAGTAGAATTTGCCTGCAAATTCTACAGACAAGCCTGCTTGTCTTCCTCTTCATCAATGACTCTTAGCAATTGAGCACTCGTCTTTGATTGTATATTAAACCCTACACTTATTAGTGCAAATTCAGAAAAAAAAGCCTGCAAGGACTTGTAGGTTACTATTTCAGCAATGAACAAATGACCAAAGCAGCTCTTCTAAAAGGGTGTATATCAGACCCTACACTTTGCAGTGCAAGTTCTGAAAAAAAGAGTGCAATGACTTTTATATTAGGATTTCAGCAATGAGAAATTCTGCTCTTCTATAAGGCTGTAGATCAGACCCTACACTTTGTAGTGCAAATTCAGAAAAAAAGAGTGCAGTGACTGGTATATTAGGATTTCAGCAATAAGAAATTCAGCAATGGAGCTTTCTCTAACACTGCTACCATCCTCCTCTTTCTCTTCTATCACTTTACCTGCCAAACTGCTCTATACTCTGTTCTACTCCTTCTCTGTCCCTCTCTCAAATGGCGCTAGATCGCGGTGGAGGGCGATATTTATAGATTCCAAAACCCCGAGATCCAAGATCCTACGACGTCACGATGATGTTTTGCCTCGTTTTGGAATCCGAATAGGCGCGAGAGTACCGATTCGACTCGGCTCGGTATTCGGAACCCCAAAGTTCGGGTGGGTTCGGTTTTCACGAAACCGAGCCCGTCTATCTCTAGAACAAATGCTGTTTGCACACCATGCAAATTCTGATCAACGCCACCTCAGGTGATCACACTTTGAAGGTGACTTGTGAGGCTAAAATGGTCTGCAGACACCCACTTAACTGAAAATGCCCTTTTAATCAGCACCTTCAAGTTTAAAATTTATATATATTAAATGTCTCCACACAACTCATTATTGCATTGTGGCCTGTAACTAGGCTTGTTACCATGACTTGTCTAAATTCAGGAATCAATGATGAAGTCATAACTTCTCCTTTCAAAAAGAAGAAAATGCTTCCACCCCGAAATCACCGTTGTCTTGAGGCACTAAGTCCAGTGCATGCTTTGAAAAGTGCTACAATAAAGCAAAAATATGCGCATTGCATCAAAACAGAAGGAAATGATACACTGTAGCTCACATTTCTTCTATTTCTATATGATCAGTAAAGACACTAAAAAAGTATTAATTGTAGTTTGTTGCAAGTCAAGTATTTCAGGTTGTAGAAAAATCCAATTGTTCAATGCATGGAAAAGTAGCAGCAATGCAAAGTGATGCAGCAATGCCTTAGCTACATACATGTTAATTTATTGACTGTTTAAATTAGAGATGGTCACTGACCCCCGTGTTTTGGTTTTGGATTCGGTTTTGGATCTGGATTACCGTCGTGTTTTGGTTTTGCAAAACCGCCATTGCGTGTTTTGGTTTTGGTTTTGTTTGGTTTTGTTTTGCTATTTTGTTGGAAAATCAATGTTTTTGGGCCTAAAATAACCCAATTTATTGCTCCAACTGTTTTGGAGATAAGTAATCTAATTGTAGAGGTAATAAATCATCCAAAAAACAGTTTAATTCTTCGTTGGTAGGCCTTCATTTATTCTACACACAAAATAGATTGTCTTCCTCTCCATCTATGCATATTGGCAATGCAGCCATCGTCTTTGGATGTATATTACACCCTACACTTATAGTTAAATATGTAAAGAAATTGAAAAAGACAGTTTGCTTTCTGTTTCTCTAGGCTCCCCTCCACTTGTATAAAATACAAAAAAATTCAGCCGTTATAGACTGTACAATATTAATTGACATGGAGAAAGCCAGTTTGGTTTCTGTCTCTCTAAGCTCCCCTCCACTTGTATAGAATACAAAAAAATTCAGCCGTTATAGACTGTACAATATTAATTGACATGGAGAAAGCCAGTTTGGTTTCTGTCTCTCTAGGCTCCCCTCCACTTGTATAAAATAGAAAAAAATTCAGCCGTTATAGACTGTACAATATTAAGAGAAATGGACAAAGGCAGTTTGGGGTCACTCTGACTATGACACACTACCCTTAAGGAGAAATTGCCCAAACAGCAGCCTTTCAAGACGGTACGTGATATGGAAATGCCACAAGTCCCTTTCCTCTTTGGGGGTAGATTGCACCCTACACTTACAAAGAAAGTTTTAAAAAGATGTTATCATCATCATCTTCAGGTTCATCCTCACCCTCATCAGTGTGTACGTCATCATCACAGACTATCAATTCATCGCCGCTTGAATCCACCATTAAATAACAGTCAGTGCTTGGATGTCTTGGATGGTGAAGGCCTTCCTCGTGGAAGATGTAGTTCATTTTTATAAACATCATTTTCTCCACATTTTTGGGAAGTAACCTTCTACGGTGATCACTGACTTAGTTCCCTACTATGCTGAACACTCGTTCAGAGTACACACTGGAGGGTGGGCAGCTTAGGTATTGCAAAGCAAGTTTGTACATGGTTTTCCAAATGGCCTGTTTTTCTTCTTGTAAGGAAAGGAACTGTCTGACATTTCTATATCAACAACCTGTTGAAAGTAATCCTCCACCATCCTTTGCATGTTTATACTCGTATTGGATGGAGTTATGGGCAAAGTGACACATTTTTTTGAAAAATCCTTCAAACCAGCCCAGATGTTAAATTGTTCTGGTCTGCCCCCTGCGTCTTCCCTGCTTCTTTTTTGGAAATTTAATTTTTTACGAGCAGCAGCAGCTTGAGAAAGTGAAGGAGGACACATTGTCAAGCCGAGGCCCAGTTCAGCGGACAACTTGCTGAGCAATAGCTCCTTGCAAAAGTTAACATCTAGCTCATTTACAAGTAAAGACTCAATGTAGGTTTTAAACCTTGGATCAAGCACAGTGGCCAAAACGTACTGATCCGAGTTCAAGATCTTAATAACTCGAGGATCATTGTGAAGCGAATTAAGTACTTGATCGACAAGGCCAACATACTTTGCTGAATTGCTTGCTTTCAGCTCCTCCTTCATTTTCTCAAGCTGCTTTTCCAATAGTCTAATTAAAGGAATGACTTGGCTCAAACTAGCAGAGTCTGCACTCACCTAACACGTCATAACTTCAAATGGTTTCAGCACCTTGCACAGGACTCAAAGGATTCCCCACTGTGCAAGAGTGAAATACATCCCCCCTCCTTTCCCAATTTCATGGCTTGTGCAATATGCTTGGATGGCTTTGCGCTGTTCCTCCATCCTCTGAAGCATGTACAGGGTGGAATTCCACCTAGTTACCACCTCTTGCTTAAGTTGGTGGCAGGGCAAGTTAAACTGCTCTTGGAGCTGCTGTAACCTCCTACATTCTGTGGCTGAATGCCTGAAATGGCCTGAAATTTTACCGGCCACCGAAAGCATCTCCTGCACCTCACGGTTATTTTGTAGGAAGCTCTGCACCACCAAGTTGATGGTGTGAGCAAAACAGGGAATATGTTGGAAATCATCCAGCTGTAATGCTCGCACTATATTGTTGGCGTTATCAGAAATGACATACCCTTGGGAGAGCCTGAGTGGTATAAGCCATGCATCAATCACATCTCTCAGTTTGCATAACAAATTGTAAGCCGTATGCCTGTTAGTGAAGCCAGTGATAAAAAGAGTGGCCTGCCTGTGACAAATGTTACGTAGTGGTGTACATGCTGCTGCTGTTCCTGCTGGTGAAGGTGAATGACCAACCCAGTGGGCTGTCACAGTCATTTAGTCTTTGGTTTGCCCACTTCCACTTGTCCGCATATCTGTGGTTAAGTGGACAGTGGGCAGAATGACATTTTTCAGCGCAATCTCTACATTTTTACACACTTTTTGGTATAGTTGTGGAATTGCTTTACAGGAAAAATGGTGTCGCAATGGAATTCTGTAACGCGGACACAAAACCTCAATTAACTGTGAAAAACCATCTGCGTTTATTGTGGAGATTGGACGCAGATCTAAGACTAACATTGCAGCCATGGCGTCTGTGATTTGATTGGCGACTGGGTGACTTGTTTCCCTATACTATCCAAGTAGAAGGTGAAACAATAACTTCAATATGTCTTGAAAAAGAATCACTTGCATAGCCTATGAAATTAAACAACTACTCCGAGGGCTGCTGTTCTGCCCCTGAACTTTACACCATGCCTGTAGGAGTTAATCTCCCTACCTGATTAGAACTGCACCTTTCTACAGCTTCAAAGACCTGCCTCAATCTCCCTTTGTGACCTGGACCTGAATACCAGTTTATGCTTATTAGCTTGTGACCCTGAACTGTGCCTGGAATACTGCTTTCTGCTTGAACTCTTGTTGCCCAGACCTCTGCCTGGTCACTGGACTCAGCTACTCTGTTTGCTTCCCTGGACAGACTCATGCATCCTGGCAATAGGGTAGCTCAATATACTTGTTAATGCATCTTAACTGTATTTGTCATTTGCTTGGAACCTGTTGCCCTGTGGACTTTCTTGCCATTCATCACACCTGTTCATATTGGTGTATTGGAGTTCTACCTGTTTATGCTACCTGAAAATCTGCATATTCTATGAACTGAATGCTTGTTCGCATATGTTGCCTAAATAAAGATACTTGATTTCTATACTTCCATTGCCGCTCCCTTAATTCGCTAGGAATCATAACAAACATATAGAAAAAAATTGAAAATTTGTATGGCCATATGGGGCAAAAAAGGGATTAAAGATGTTTTTTACTCCTTCAAATAAATCAACCTATCATTATGGGCCTGATTTAAAGTTCAATGCTAAATTTGTGTACACACAAAATGCATCTGTAAACTTATGCCTGTATTTTATATTTCTTATGACTAGCATATAAATAAGTCAAGAATATAGACGTGACTGTCCACACGGAATCTTGCACCAAGCCTATAGGAACTCATGAAAGGTGTATATCTTAAAGATAATTATAAATCAACAATAGATGCATCTCTATGAGGTGTGGTTGATTTGCTTCTCTATGTCTTTACTGTTCTGAACTTACACATGAACGCCGTTAGCCCAGCTCTCCAAATGCATGCAACACAAATATAAGATATGCTTAACTTAAAATACGCTTGCTTGGTGTGACAAATCTTAAGGGAGTAACTTATTGTGGCACAAATGGACCTTCAACTCTAAATCAGATCCTCTATGCCTGACTATTTATTGGTGGAGAACAAAGTCGTTAGCAATGGTTTTGTAACTCTTTCTATTCATATTACCATCAAAAGTCTTTTTTTCTGAAGTCCTCATCAGTATTTTTTGATTGAGATATGATTAAATTTCATAAATTCGTAAAGAGGAGAATGTGACAGCGACCACCAATTATTTAATTTTTTAATTGTATTCTCACTGCTTGCAATATCTTTCTCAGATGACCCCCTAATGAAGCTCATCATGCCACAGGTTTTGTCAGGCGCCATTCCCGCACTTCCCCTTGGTTCTGGGAACGGACACCTGCCTCTTCTTGCTACCAGTGACGTTCTTCTAGGTTTCGCTAGTGCGTGCATGCGCAGTGATGTCCGCGTACCATTGCTAGGGACCTCCCTCATTCTGTCGGCGGTCAGCTGCACCTGACAAATGAATCTGTTATCACCTATCTACTATAGAAATGCCTAGTGGCGTGTGTGAAAAAAAAACCCAAGCTGCAGCTATATTTCTTGAAGGAGAAGTGACAGTTGGGAGTGGTTGGTGGTTGGCGGGGGTGACAGTGGGGAGTTTTTAACACCTTAAATAGCTTGATAAAGGATGTGGCGATGAAGATGAAGGATGAGGTGATGGAGAAAAATGATGAGGTGGTGACATGTGGACAAAACCACGTTAAAAAAGGGCGCTTGCGTCGGGAAGTAACGCTCCTCCCCTGAGGAGGCCTGGGCTAGGCCCAAATGCATGACAAGAACCTTTTTAACACCTTAAGTAGCTTGATTTGACTAGAATGCATGAGTATCATGCACGGGTTAACTTGTCAAGCATCATTTACCTCTATTTAAGGAACCTCCCAATAGCCGGCTGGTGCCACCAGCTTCACAATACCTGTTACCTGTATCCTGCATCTGTTTTTGGCTCCTAACCTTTGTCTTGGCCCTTAGACTTCTCTCTCTGGTTTATCCCTGGTACTGCTTTGCCCGCTCTGGTTTGATCTTTAACTTCTTCTGACCTTCCTCTGGATTATCTTTGTGTACTTTGCTAGTGTTTGGCTTTGACTCGGACAGTTCGATCATTCCTGTTCATCAGGCTACTGCACTGGTGACTAACTCGAAGAACCACGATCTGCGCAGTTCATGCAGCCAAGTCCATACCTCCTTGTGGGGGTCCCTGGTGAATATCAGGGGTGCGTAGACTCTACGCCTCCCTGTCTAGTTGTGCCAATACCAGTCGGTGGTGAATACTGCAACAATATTGTGACAGGTTTACATTAGAGATGTGCGCTAAACCCCGTGTTTTGGATTTGGATGTGGTTTTGGTTTTAAAACGTCTTTGCGCATTGGTTTTGTTACAGGTTTTGCCCAAAAACACTGAAATGTTTTCGGTTTGGATCTGGATTTAATTAAAAATTATGGAAAATATGTAAAATTATGGGATTTTGAGCTGTTGTTGCTCCTATATCACTATTTATATCATTAACATTCATTTACAGTCCTTTACTGTCAATTTTATAATGATCTCTTCACAACTGTCCAAATTGTCACTAATTTTGGCCAAAGTCTGCAGAGAGCTGGCTAACTAAAGTTAGTGACCGAGTAGCGGCAAAATACACGTCAGTTTACTAAAAGATATAGTCATCATTTCTGCTTTCAATTTCTTTTAATGCAATTCCATACCTCCCTTTATAAGTAGATGTTTCAGTCTTACATTTGGACCTTTGCCAAGACAACCAAATAGAACAACAGAAAAGACATCTTAAAAAACTTGCTGTTACCTGACTTCTTATGCAATCCCAGATTGTCTTCAGTTGCAGCTCCTAATTCATCAAAAGGTGATAGTCTACATATCATTGCAAAATATATGAGACACAGGCTCCCTTGTACTCTCTACGAGGCACTCCAAACAATATGCATTCAACCCTGGAACGCATAAACTGGAAGTGCCAAACCCAGAAGTGCCAAAACCGGAAGTACACAAAAGGGTTTTCAACCAAACACGCAATACCTAGGTGAAGCACTGGGACACCTGCCTAGCAGGTGTGTATTCCCCATGAGTACTTAAGACATGTACCAAGGAGGTGCAATAACGCACCTCCACTATCAAATGATGCACACTACGGTGGTATGCGTTCCAGCTTGAAAATTACACACTTCCAGTAGAACAAGCATTTTCCTGGAAATCTCGGATCTGTCAGATTTCTCCGAATCCAAACCGCTCGTCTCTAGTTTATATAATTTTGCAACAGTCAATGTAGCATAGGTATAGATATGTCCTTACAACCTGTAATGTTTACCTACTACTGCAAGTGTGGTTTACCAAAAAACTGTCATACAGTATGTGAGGTAAGCAAGCCTTACTAGGAATGGTGGTAAGTAGCTACTGCTATGGAAACCAAGCTAATTAGACTCTTCCTACACAGTGTTTTGTACATACTTACCAGAGGCTGAAGCTGAACAGCTATGTATAAGTATTTGTAATAAATAAATATATAAAAATACATTAGCCACTAGTATAGTGCATGCACTCTAATTATGGCTCCTCCTTTTTCTGTAGGACAATGCTTAAGTGATCTCCATGGTGTTGGGAGGCAGCACATTTTGATTGTCCTCATCAGAGTACTGGAGGCCCTTTTCATCCCTAACTAATGTGGTGGGACCAGGGCTGGATAAAATAACCATCATATCTGTTTGTTTTTCCTGTCCCATCTGATGTGTTGTGGGCTGGGTTAACACAATATTACAAGCCTTGGAGATGTTATTCCGAGCCCCACCTAAAATACTAATCACTGTATCATAAAACTCATGGTCCAAGTGAGCCGGTATGCCATATCGCCACTTCCATCACTACTTTAATTTTATGGGATGCCAGATAGTAATCATTCTTTTTGCACATGGCATCCTGTGTATTTAGGGCGAGGGGACTCCATACTGATTTGTTACGGACTCGTTGTGCAGGTGGTTTTCAGACAGACTGCATAACGTGAATATAGAGACTGTGTTAAACTAGCAAACCTTCCCTACAGCTGTGGTTGCCAGCAAGTGAGAACACTCCCTGCTCCTTAGATAGAACAAGGTAGAAACGCTGGACAGTGACACAGATCCCAGGTATCTCCTTCTGTGGTAGTTGCAGGCATCCTGTAGTCATAAAGTGGCTGTTGTAACTGCAGTGTGCAGCAAGGCTGCATGGTGATATGTCTTCATTGTCTGTATAAAAGGCTCCTATTGCAGCTAAATGTTCCAACATTGCAAATTTACTATTTATATCATATTCCATGTTTATTTGTTTTCTATTAACTTTGAGACTTGTGATGCCTATAGAAGCATATCTTAATAGGAATAAACATATTGAGACAATTAGGTCCTTATAGGATTGTATCTGCTGTACTCTACTTTCATATTAATGCTTTGCTTTTGTTCTGTGTGATGGGATTGGGTTATTATTGATTGTAAATTTTGTTGTGAGATAATTTTTTATTTGCCAGTGTCTAGAGTGTAGGGTATCAGTTTGTGCTCCGTTTTATGTAATATTTTAAATTTGCATATATTTTTATGCTAATAAATCTGTGCTTGCTATAGTGCTTCACGGATATATTCATTTTTTGTCTATATTCTTACATTGTGGTTTTCATATGGCGAATGATTGACCTGTAGCCCTTTAGCGGTGTATTGTATTTTTTTTTATTTTTCTGTGGACACTGAGGGGAGAGAACACTAACCACAAAGAATGGACAGCACACAAGTTACAGCAGAAATGGAGGGGAAGGTTTAAGGGAAATGGGAGCAGATGCACACAGAGGGTATAGCCTTGCACTTGATATGTATCTGTCTCTAGTGTTAAAAAGCATCTAAAATGAATTCAAACTATCAAGTTCCTAAAAGCTGCAGGGGGCCTAGGTGGCCACCATGCCCCGGGCGTTCACTTACATTTTCCATACCGCCACTTCTTGATTACCATTTCGAAGTCTGCATAAATCTTGATAGCAAAGGCAGAATCTGGGCTAAAATTATTGCAGCATATATTTGAAACAGGTATGTAATGTTAACAGTCACATGTACAAGCGTAAATGATAAATTAGATGAGAGGATGGGCCTCATTGGCTGAAGGCTGTCGTAGACAAGTTATCAGACTTAACAGAAAGCGGGACTGAAGACACAGGAATTGGGCTGCCAATTCAAAGGTTTTGCTGGTGCAGTGGTAGCTGAATATAATTGACGTTCAGATAAACAAGTTGTGAAGATAACAGGGCAAAAGTAGCCAAAGTCTAATCAAATTCAAGGGTTCCAGAATTCCATAAAATCAGAGTATAGCCAGAGTTAAGCCAAACATCGGATTACCAAGAAATCAGTTAGGAAATAGCAGCACAAAGAGCAAAACACAAACAATGACTTCCCAAGGATGTGAAACAAAAGGCCCATATAAAAATTAAGACTCATCACTCATCAGACTCATAACAGCTGAAGACTGCTGAAATACAGGATTACCTACTGACCATTCTTATGGTCTCTGGAAGCTATTTCTTCTTATACATACTGAGCATGCTCAGGGATGTAGATAAATGTGGGTATTTAATACTACCCCCTTTTCACAAGCAGCTTCCAGACACTCTGTGACTCAGTCATTTCAGGCTTTACAGGGTGAAAGCTATGGAAATGAGTTCAAGCTGAAGAAGCCATGATTGATTTAGGTTCCTAAGAGTTCTATTCATCTGAACTCTTCTCCACCCAGAATGAGAGAATCAAGTACATACTGGTTGGTAAATGCATCGAAAAATCATAATGGCTGGTCAACAAAATCAGAAACATTGGAATCAGAATCTAAATACAGTGTTAATATAGGTTTCCTTTTAGGAGACTTAGTGATAGGAGAGGTATGGCTTCAGTACTATGTTTTACTGAAAGCATATGGGATGGTGAATCAGAAGCAATTGCAACGAGACCAGATATCAGGGCAGGTCTTGGTTGACTTTGATGAGGTGCAGAAAAGGCTTTTCTCTTTACAACTTTCAACTTAAAATAAAAAGTGTGTGCAACAGAGGATAAGCAAGAGGGGGTCTCTGGAACAGAAACAAATGCCAATACCGATGTCGGCACAGGAGTTGATGTGAGCACAGGAATTCGATAAATGTTGAAGTTGCAGGCCGAGTGTTTTAAATACTGCATTGATGAGGGCACTGGTATTGTGAAGTAGGCGGTCATCTTTCTCTCCCAGCAGTATTGTGGCTATTAGTTGATTGGCAGTATATTCTGGTATGACACTGCAGCTGTCAAAAAAGTAATGTATCAAAGCAAAAAATAGTTTCAAGTCATACTCACAAAATGTGATTGGCACTCTGAAGAACCTATTTCAGAGGTTGTAATAATTTGGGGATCTTCAGACTGAAGAGATAAGACTGGGTAGCAGGTTTGTCCTCAGGCCCATCTCAGACATCTTGAGCAGGGCAGTCTTCCTGGAGAACTTGAGCAGGGCATTAATCTCAGGGTTCTCAGGCAGGGCAGTTGCCTTGGAAATCTCAAGCAAGGCAGCCGTCTCAGAGACCTCCAGCAGGGTAGTTGTTTTGGAGCCTTCTGGCAGGGCAGTCACCTTGGAGACCTTGGGCGTGGCATTTATCTCCTAAGACCTCTGGTTTGTGACATTCTCCTTGCTCTAACCCCCTCTTTCCTTGGAGTGGGCTATGATAACAACAACAAGCTAAGACAAAAGTGTTTGTTTTGTACTTGAAAACTTCCATATTCTAGTTATCTAGTGGAGTATTTGCCTACCTTCATTAACAGGCGTTTCCTACCACTTCTCATATATCTTATTTGTTTAGACTTGTTAAAAAAATATTTTAGTCTTCCTCGTAAAAATATTTTGATTTCTCCTAACACACTAAGGTTGGCTAAAATCAAATGAAGTCAAAAACACTCTTTCTAAGAATATGTGCATGTATCACATACCTGGCATATTGCATTTAATCTCATATTGCAGGATTTGATTGAGAGAAAATACTAATTTTCTTCAATTTTGTTTTACTAGGCAGATACAATCCTACACAACCCTATGCAACTGTTAGCACCAATGTATTGTTTAACTATTATGTTATTTTTTTTTAATATATAGTAATATAAACTCACCTTTGCAAAATGGAAAAATTATTTTACTATTTATTTTTTTTGCTAAACAAATAAAAACATTCAGAGGTTGTTTACACATGCGTGCTTTAGATGCATGTAAGGGTATATTATTTACTAAAGCCTCTAAAAAGGAAAAGTGGAGATGTTGGCCATAGCAACACATCAGATTCAAGCTATCATTTAACTAGTACATTCTGGAAAATACTAGCTAAAATCTGATTGGTTGCTATGGGCAACATCTCCACTTTTTCTTTTAGAAGCAGTTAGTTAAATCTACACCTAAGTGTTTTATCATGGATGTTTAACACTTTTACCAATACAATATATGATTCTAATAGCACACATTAAGGCATAAGAATTAGCCTGTGATGTGTCCTAAAATGTAAATGCTGCATTAAAAGTTTAGAATGCAATGGTGAGAATTGCACAATTTTTCATTATTTGACCTATTTTTGTGATTTTCATGCATTTATTAACACGTGCAAGGTAAGGGTGTACACCGGCCACTTTTGGTGTTTTGGGTTTTGGGTTCTGATAAGCTTGAGGTTTTGGGTTCTGATTTGTTTTGCCAAAACACCCCACGAAAGGTTTTGGTTCTGATTTTGGGTTTTGGGTTCTGATTTTTTTTTTAAAAAAAGCATAAAAAGTGCTAAAATCCATATTTATTTATTTTTTTCACTCCTACACTATTATTAACCTTAATAACATTAATTTCCACTAATTTCCAGTCTATTCTGAACACCTCACAATATTGTTTTTACTCCAAAAGGTTGCACCGAGGTAGCTGGATGTCTAAGCTAAGCGACACAAGTGGGCGGCACAACCACGTGGCCCATCGTAGGTGGCTGTGTAGGCTTGAATGGCCTTTTGCTGCTCCTCCATCCTCTGCAGCATATAGAGGGTGGAGTTCAAGTGTGTCACTACCTCTTGTTTTAGTTGATGGCAGGGCAGGTTCATGCTTTTTTGATGTAGCAGGAACAGTGAATGTAGTTTAATATCTGATACTAATATTTCTGCACTGCAGGAACAGTGAACGTACTTTAATATCTGATACTAATATTTCTGCACTGCAGGAACAGTGAACGTAGTTTAATATCTGATACTAATATTTCTGCACTGCAGGAACAGTGAACGTAGTTTAATATCTGATACTAATATTTCTGCACTGCAGGAACAGTGAACGTAGTTTAATATCTGATACTAATAATTCTGGACTGCCTATTGAAGTGGAATCTCGACGGGATTTGGTACCGGGGACACAATACCTCCATCAACCGTTTAAATTCCACTGCACAGATGGCGGACACCGGATGCACATCTAACACCAACATAGCTGTTACAGCCGCAGTTATCCGCTTTGCAATTGGGTGACTACTGTCATACTTTGTGCTCATGGCAAACGACTGTTAGACGGTCAACTGTTTGGTGAAAGACGTAGCGTTCTTACGACTTCCCCTCTGGGAAGATGACCGACTACCAGCAGCAGCGGCAGTAGTAGGCGTACCGCTGCAGGATTCCTCGGATGAATCCCGGATTGAAGAGGACTCAGTCATGCTGGGGACATGGCCTGCAGGACTATATCTGATGGAGATCGTGGAGGAAGTTGACGAGGAGGGTGTTGGTGGTGTGTATCCAACAGGACCAAGGGATTTAGGTGTCCCTGGACTGCTGACGGTCCTAGCCACAAGTCCTGAACTAAACACTGAATTATGAAGGTTATTCAGGTAACGTATAAGGGAGGATGTCCCTAGGTGGCCAAGATCCTTACCTCTGCTTATTTGAGCTTTACATAAGCTACATATGGCCATACATTTGTTGTCCGGATTGGGATAAAATAACTCCAGACCGAAGAGGTGGATTTTTTGGTCTTCTGACCAGGCATGACGATGGGCTTTTTCATCCCATGGACAACAACTGTTTCCCCAACTGGTGCCTCATTTAGGATAACCACATCAGCATCCTCCTCGGCAAGTTCCTCTTCAGCGCCAGCTACATCGATATCCTCCTCCCGGTGTACAACATTGACACCTTCGTTAGCCAAATCTGTAACTGGACTGTGGGTGATCCTTCCAGTATATGCAGAGGGCATGCTGCAAATGGTGGAAGGAGCCACCTCTTCCCGTACAGTGATGGGAAGGTCAGGCTTCGCAACCACCAACACCCTTGGTCTCGCCTTGGGGATTTGTGATGCCATCTCTTTAGAAGGCAGAGTTGCTTGCTGTGTTGTTGATGACAGCTTAAGTCTCTTAAATTTTTTAGAGGGTTGGGGAGGAGGAGGGCTTAGATCCTTGGGTGAAGCTGAACCACTAGTCATGAACACGTGCCAGGGCCTAAGCCGTTCCTTGCCACTCCGTGTCGTAAATGGCATATTGGCAAGTTTACGTTTCTCCTCAGATGATTTGAATTTTCTTTTTTTACTAATTTTAGTGAACTTTGGCTTTTTGGATTTTACATGCCCTCTACTAGGAGATTGGGCATCGCCCTTGGCAGACGACGTTGATGGCATTTCATCGTCTATGTCATGACTAGTGGCAGCAGCTTCAGCATTAGGAGGAAGTGGGTCTTGATCTTTCCCTACTTTATCCTCCAAATTTTTTTACTTCATTATATGCAGCACAAGAGAGCGTAGTAATTTAGATTGCAGTACCTATTTTTTGGGACTGCAGAAACAGTGAACGTAGGTAAATTTAGCAGTACTAATATTTCTGGACTGCAAGAACAGCGAACGTAGGTAAATATTGCAGAACTAATATTTCTGGACTGCAAGAACAGTGAACGTAGGTAAATATAGCGGTACTAATATTTCTGGACTGCAAGAACAGTGAACGTAGGTAAATATAGCGGTACTAATATTTCTGGACTGCAAGAACAGTGAACGTAGGTAAATATAGCAGTACTAATATTTCTGGACTGCAAGAACAGTGAACGTAGGTAAATATAGCAGTACTAATATTTCTGGACTGCAAGAACAGTAAACGTAGGTAAATATTGCAGTACTAATATTTCTGGACTGCAAGAACAGTGAACGTAGGTAAATATTGCAGTACTAATATTTCTGGACTGCAAGAACAGTGAACGTAGGTAAATATTGCAGTACTAATATTTCTGGACTGCAAGAACAGTGAACGTAGGTAAATATAGCGATACTAATATTTCTGGACTGCAAGAACAGTGAACGTAGGTAAATATAGCGGTACTAATATTTCTGGACTGCAAGAACAGTGAACGTAGGTAAATATAGTGGTACTAATATTTCTGGACTGCAAGAACAGTGAACGTAGGTAAATATAGCAGTACTAATATTTCTGGACTGCAAGAATATATTGCTCTAGAATTTTTTTTATACTTCTTAAATTATTTTTTTCTATTTTTTTTCTATTATTTTTGTATATTTTTTTTTTATTATTTGTTAATAATTATAAAATTACTATGGACTTATCAGAACAAAGCACAGGACAAAAGCACCACTGGACTCAGCAGGACAGACACTGGCCAAAGCACCACTGGACTCAGCAGGACAGAGCACAGGACAAAAGCACCACTGGACTCAGCAGGACAGAGCACAGGACAAAAGCACCACTGGACTCAGCAGGACAGAGCACTGGCCAAAGCACCACTGGACTCAGCAGGACAGAGCACAGAACAAAAGAATAAAGCACCACTGGACTGATCACACAGGAGCAGGAGCACCACTACCCTACAACCTCCCTCTTCCCTGATCACAGCCCAAATGAAGATGGCGGCCGCAAGCGGCGAATTTATGACATCCGAGTCTCGCGAGATCCGATGCGAGACTTGGATGTCATAGCCTCGTTTCGTATTTTTTTCCCGGGCGGAAGTACCCGAACAATGCTCGGATCTCGTCGGATCCGCACTGTTCAGGTGGGTTAGGATTAGCGGAATCCGAGCCCGCTCATCCTTAGTGCAAGGCATTATAAAAATGAATAGGGGTGAACAAGCCCTCAATACACAGAAAAAATAGCAAGAATTATTTAACTAATTCTTTGCTCATTTTAGATCCTGGGATTTGCTTTCAATCAAATTAGCAATAATGGAAATAAATGTTATTTTGTGACTGGGTGTTTATTCATGGAAACCAAATAAAAATGTGTTTTCCTTTCATGATTATTCCTTTGTTAATATTAGTGCTGTTACCTTGCAGACAATACATATAAAAAAAAAAAGAAAGTACTTGTAACAAAACAAATTGCTTAGCATTCACACATTCATTCCAGTGGGATAATTTGTTTTAACTGTTAGTAGCATGTTAATTATGATTCTAGACAGTCAGTTATGTATGGTGTACAGCATATTATATTATCTTTACTATTTTAAAGGGCCATTACACTCCCAATGTTCACATATGGAGAGGTAAAATACATTGTTCAGTGCTACCCTGACATTCACTGCAGTTCTATTATCTCCCTACGTTACTACAGGGAGTTTAGACAGTATCCTGCAGGGGCGCACGCAGGGGGGTTTCTGGGTCTCCTTTTTTTTTTGGGTGGGGGGAAACCCCCCCTTAAAAATCCTCTGTGCGCTCCTGCCCTGCATGGACAGGCTGGGCCTATGCCCCAGGCTTGTTTCACATTAACTACTTTGAACTGAACAAATAAAGTTATAGAGGACCTAGAATGGTAGGGCAGAGGGCTGCTATTTGCAAACTGACCAGCAGTGAAGTCCAAACCCACTTGTGGGTGTCCCTGGCAAATACTGTGGGTTTGTTAGACTCTACTGTCAGGGACAATGCAGGTTGTCAAACAGTATACAATAAATGTCTGGAAACAGGGACAAGAATTCTGCAACACGTAACAATATTTAATAAACATGGCAATGTGTCACTGACATTCTTCACAATGAGACAGGGTACCAGGTGGGCTAAACCTATATTGTCAATGTCGGTTACACCACTCTTGTCACATGTATATTGGTTATTAAGATGAAACTAGAATGTTCTTTGTATTTATTATCTGTCACTAAAATGCTTCTATGTATTGTACATTAGAAATGCCCCTCTATTCTATACTGTATTACATAAATATTGCTATAATGTTGTTTACATTGTATTTAACTCTTTATAATGCTCTTTGCATTTGTATAGTGATCACTAGACAAGTCTCAGCTTTTAATATTATTCTGATGCTGTTACATTGTTTTGATTATAGCTCTTTGAAATAAATTGTTTTTCATATATTTCATTAGTTATATAAAACCCAATCACTCAGATACTAAATACATTTATAGGAGTGGGATTTCAACCTTTGACGATGTGGAAGGGATCTGTGTATCTCCTGGACTTCCACAGCTTGTAGCCTTTGATTGTGAGATGCACAGATTTCAAAGGTAGCCAGAATTTGGGATAAACAAATGGTCACTTCATAAGTAAACTTATTTATATTTCGGTACAACACCTTACCTCTGAACCCTAAATAATAATTTAGCTTTGTTGTTAACATCCATGGACAGTGGGTATTATACAGCTGCAGTTCTGTTGTTTTTGATTATTCTCTCTTTATTTGCCACTTTTCAAAAATCTGTCACTTTAATCAGCTGAACTATATATACCTTAAGTCCATTGGTTAAGTTAGCACATATAAAGTTTGATACAGTATACAGGTACTATTTTTTCTATTCCTGTCACATTACCACCCTCTGGTGGGCAAAAGGCGATATCACTCGATATTTGTGCAAGGGTCTGCTAATGCAGTGAGAATAAACTTACTGAATTGCTCCTCCAATTAGGACACAGGGAGCTACTTCTCATGCAACAAATGTAAATTAAACCACTTCTACCTACAAGGAGCTTTCATCTTTGAACTATAATGAAAGATTCTATATATGTATAAAGTGCACATACTCCACTTCATGTTACCTTTCAGATGCTCCTCAATAATGAAATAGAATTCACTAACACACTAGCCACAAAGATGGTGAATGATGTAGGATCTAAAGAGTTTGTTTACAGTTGAATTCCAAATAAATAGTATGTAACACCCCCTTGTGTATTAAGCGTTGTGAGGGTATATATATATATATTGAACCACGCAGATGCTTCTCACCTTGGTACTTGGTTTTCAGTGCCTCCACCCGAATCTCTGCTTTCTCTTCTGGGGGGTGTTCAAAAGATACACCAGGGGGAGATTCGGGAAACCCCCTGCCCAGTATTAACACTCTGTGACAAAATGTGTGCTGCAAAAGCCAGCCAGGCACATTTATTTAAATGGAAATCCTAAATGCAGCTTTGTAATTTTATAGAAAAATATACTTTGGTATAATTTGAAATAATAGTGCAAACAATACAATACAGTAATAAAACAAGTGTGGATGAAAGTGGCGCACCACTTCTTACTATGCACACCAAGTTAACACAAAAACTCGCAATAAATCAATAACAGCATACAATATAATATAATATATAACAATATAACCATTAACTGTCACAGCTTTATACACATGAAAAAATATATCAGATATCTTACTTGCTCCTGATACTGTGAATATCTTGCAGGGTGAATTTATATATTTTCCCTTATAGCCCTACAATGTACTGCCAAACACACACAGCAGTATTCAAACACACCACACAAATAGAGCAGTGCACTGCAAGTTGGGGCCCTTCTGTATGTATGCAGCATGGCATGGAAACATCATGTGTCCAGTTTGCAGATTTTGGAGATCTTTAAATCACTTGCAGTGAGGTACAGCAGTCACAGTATGCAGACCCTCCTCTAGCAACAACTGTAAAATCCTTTCTAATTTGTATCCTGGGACTTGTAGTTCCACAAGTGCTGATTAGACACACACTTGGTGCATATTTACCTGCCCACCCATCTATCCCTAACTCTTCAGCCCTTGTGGCCAGATATAGTCCAAACCCCACTTGAACAACAACAGATAGATAAAAATAACCAGTAACTTATCTGCACCAGTGTGTCACAGGTCTGAACTTGATTATCTCCAAAATGGCTGACTTGTAAAATGTCCTTCTTCAGAGATGCATGCAAACCTCCTCCTACAGCTTCAAACTGTGGCTTCCAGCAGGTTCTGTTCAGAACTGCACCGAGCTTTGATATCTCTGCAGACTGCTCTCTCTGCTCAGATCACTCATCCAGTGCCCTTCTCCCTAGGGTCACCTATCTGAACTGGTCACACAGCTCAGTCTCTCCCAGGATGCTCCTCTCTCCCTCTCTCTCTCCGCCCTCTGGTTTCTCAGTCTTCTTAGGCTCCGCCCCCTCTTCATAACAGCTTTCTGGGAGATGTAGTTCCTTCTCCTTGACTGGTAAATAGCTATATGCATCTCTTTTCTTACTGATGCAATTGTGATTATTAGCCCCTGGGTGCTCAAGTCCAACTGCAGCATCCCCAGGGGTTACAAGTAGAACTAAGAAATTATGGATCTGAGTCATTAAGAAAAGCAAAGCCAAAAAAGTAGTAACTTTGCACCTTGGCAAAACCATGTTGCATTGGAGGGGTGGTAAATTTAAAATGTGGGGACAGATTTATAGTTGGGGGTAGGGCATGTCCTAGATCAACTTTAAATTTCAGTGTAAAAATAAAGCTATCAAGTATTTGTGTGCTACATGAAAAAACAGCAAGTATTTTCCTTACATGCAAAATAATAAACTAATTTGCACCCTTTGCATTGTAACATGGTTTGTCCACGAGCAAATTTAGTCCTTTTTTTGCCTTTTGCTCTCCTTAATGACTCAGGCCCTACATTTCTAAATTATCAAACAGGACAATAGTCAAACAGGAAAACAAGGTGGAGTCCAAACTCAATCTCTTAAATGACACAAGAGATTGATAATATAAATAGGGAAACAAAATGCTAAAGAACAAAAGTCTAAGCTGTTGCTGAAAGCAGGAATGCCCCTTATGTTTTCTTCAAGAAATGACAAATCCAAATGTCACCAACACATTAAAAGAACCTGGCTATAGATATAGGTGGATATTTCATGTCAGGCTTGTTGTGGAGGTGAGAGGAGACAAATCAGGGACCCCAAAGAAGGCAAAGACTTCTTTTGTAAACTCAATATATGTTGCTAGATCCCAGAAAAGTCACTGTCCCAGCAAAATTATTACTATTCCCCCTATTATTCCCATCTAGCACACTTATTAGGAGACAAGACTCTTAAGTCTGTAGTTTTGCAAGTTAACTCTCCACATGTATAAAGTCCCTTCAATGACAGCTGTGAGAAACACAAATAGCTCACCATTCATGCACACTAAATATAGAGAACATAAAATAATTTTAAGTAAAAATTAAGTCATTGTGTTAGATTTTGATATTTGACATAATTATCAAGCCCTTCTTTCTGTCATAGGAGGTATCTAAGAATGACAGATTGTTGCACGCTATGAGTGTGAGGTAAATATTAATAGGGTTCAGGTTGAGGGATGGTGTCGTTCTTTTAGCTATAGCTTGTGTAGTGAAAAGGAAGAGACTGCAATTTATGTTGCTGGAAGTGGGATTTGAAAAAAAGTTGCTGCAGACTGCCTGAAGCAAGACAATGTAAATGTGTATGTCTCTACACTAGTAGCCTGTTTTCTACAGAATCCAATATAAAATACTTTTACTAACATACAAAGCCATCAACAAAGCTGCACCAACATACATCTCCTCTCTTGTCGCAAAATATCTCCGAGCTCGGCAACTCCGTTCTGCACAAGATCTGTGTCTCTCATCCACCCTCATTACATCCTCCCATTCCCGATTACAGGACATTTTTCAGGCTGCACCCACTCTATGGAATTCTCTCCCTCGCCCAATTAGACTCTCTTCTGATCTACAAACTTTCAAGTGTTCTATGAAAACCCACCTCTTCAGACAAGCTTATAATATTCCTCGACCACACTCTTAACCTCACTAGATTACCCTATTACCACCCGTTACACAATTTCACACAAGACAACTACCCCCTGACCAACATTGTTGTGTGACGGGATCATTTAGCTTACGAATCACTTTTACCTTTGCAGTCTGGCTGGACTGAAATGCAAAATGTAGACTTAACCTCATGTATCAAACTCCCATTGTCCCATAGATTGCAAGCTTGCGAGCAGGGCCTTTCCACCTCTTTGTCTGTTTTACCCAGTTTGTTTCTTTCTTACTGTGTTGGTCCCCAATTGTAAAGCGCTACAGAGTATGTTGGCGCTATATAAATAGATGATAATGATGATGATGATGATGATGATGAAGAAAAACTAGGCAAAATTCTCAGATTTTGAAACTACAAATAATATCAGAGGGATTTTTTCAATTTAGTCATTGTTTTTACTGCTAAAGATAGAGAGTTGTAAAGTTCTCACCTCCTTGTTCTCTTGCAGTTCCAGGTTTACTTTGGGTGCTTTTATCTGCTGCCAATCAGAAATAAATCTAGGTTAGAACTGCACCAAAATATACTGCTATCAAAATCAATCACTTTCCTGAAACATCACTTATAAATACATCACTTACTACATTAATCTTCATTAATACCCTTGCAGTAATTATTCTATCCCAACATGCCAAGTCGTTCTACCATGGTGTGTTTTTACTAAATCAGTTTTCAGACCTGCTATTGCATTTTGCTGCAAATTGCTGCTTAACAGATGCACATTGCCATATACAAAACGATTCCCACCCCTGAATAAAGCAGTTATCAGCAGCTGCAATATTCATCAATAAGCAGAGCAAAGGTAAAAAAACAAAACAAAACATTAGTCACTATGGAAGTAAACTATGATATACAGTCAGGGCCTGATCAACCACTAGGCTGACCAGGCTGCAGCCTGGGGCGCTGGGGGTATTTTTTTCTTTCTTCATTCATTTTTTTTTTCCCATTCATTTTTTTTTCCAGGGTGGGGGAAGGGAAGGTCGCCGCAGGGGCTCGCCACGGGGGAGAGGGGGGAGGAGGGGGAGGGGGGGTTACCACGGGGGTCGCCATGGGGGGGTCACCATGGGGGGGGTGGAGGTCTCGACGATCAAAATTATTGGTGGTCAGTGGTCAACAACAGGAAGCCAATCGCTAGGCTGCCTGTTGCTATGCAGCAGACAGGAAGCAGGAAGTCTTCACTTCCTGTCTTCTGATCTGAGGAGCGATGCTGGCCAGCACAACTACTGGTAAGTGAAGGGGGGGACTGCCATGTATATCCATAGGGAGGGAGAGGGGGGGCACTGCCATGTATATGTATAGGGAGGGAGGGGGGGGGCACTGCCATGTATATGTATAGAGAGGGAGAGGGGGGCACTGCCATGCATATCTATAGGGAGGGAGAGGGGGGGGCACTGCCATATATCTATAGGGAGGGAGAGGGGGGGCACTTCCATGTATATGTATAGGGAGGGAGAGGGGGGGCACTGCCATGTATATGTATAGAGATGGAGAGGGTGGGCACTGCCATGCATATCTATAGGGAGGGAAAGGGGGGGCACTGCCATGTATATGTATAGAGAGGGAGAGGGCGGGCATTGCCAAGCATATCTATAGGGTGGGAGAGTGGGAGCACTGCCATGTATATGTATAGGGAGGGATAGGGGGGGCATTGCCATGCATATCTATAGGGTGGGAGAGTGGGGGCACTGCCATGTATATGTATAGGGAGGGAGAGGGTGGGCACTGCCATGTATATGTATAGAGAGGGAGAGGGGGGGCACTGCCATGCATATCTATAGGGAGGGAGAGGGGGTCACTGCCATGTATATGTATAGGGAGGGAGAGGGGGGGCACTGCCATGTATATGTATAGAGAGGGAGAGGGGGGCACTGCCATGCATATCTATAGGGAGGGAAAGGGGGGGCACTGCCATGTATATGTATAAGGAGGGAGAGGGGGGGCATTGCCATGCATATCTATAGGGAGGGAAAGGGGGGCACTGCCATGTATATGTATAGAGTGGGAGAGGGGGGCACTGCCATGCATATGTATAGGGAGGGAGAGGGGGGCATTGCCATGCATATCTATAGGGAGGGAGAGGGGGGGCAATGCCATATATCTATAGGGAGGGAGAGGGGGGGCACTGCCATGTATATGTATAGGGAGGGAGAGGTGGGGCACTGCCATGTATATGTATAGAGAGGGAGAGGGGGGCACTGCCATGCATATCTATAGGGAGGGAGAGGGGGGGCACTGCCATGTATATGTATAGAGAGGGAGAGGGGGGGCATTGCCATGCATATCTATAGGGTGGGAGAGTGGGGGCACTGCCATGTATATGTATAGGGAGGGAGAGGGTGGGCACTGCCATGTATATGTATAGAGAGGGAGAGGGGTGGCACTGCCATGCATATCTATAGGGAGGGAGAGGGGGTCACTGCCATGTATATGTATAGGGAGGGAGAGGGGGGGCATTGCCATGCATATCTATAGGGAGGGAGAGGGGGGCACTGCCATGTATATGTATAGAGAGGGAGAGGGGGCACTGCCATGCATATGTATAGGGAGGGAGAGGGGGGGCATTGCCATGCATATCTATAGGGAGGGAGAGGGGGGGCACTGCCATGTATATCTAGAGGGAGGGAGAGGGGGGGCATTGCCATGCATATCTATAGGGAGGGAGAGGGGGGCACTGCCATGTATATGTATAGAGAGGGAGAGGGGGGGCACTGCCATGCATATGTATAGGGAGGGAGAGGGGGGGCATTGCCATGCATATCTATAGGGAGGGAGAGGGGGGGGCACTGCCATGCATATCTATAGGGAGGGAGAGGGGGGACTGTCATACAAATCTATAGGGTGAGAGGGGGGCTGCCATGAAAATCTATAGGGTGAGAGGGGGGGCTGCCATGAAAATCTATAGGGAGGGAGAGAGGTTGATATGTGTGTAGGAGGGCAGAGGAGGGAGCTGATATATGTGACTGGGGGAGTTTTGATGTGACGGGGGGGATAGCTAAGGAAAATAGCTGCAGGGGGAATGGATGCAGAGTGGGAGGTAAGGAAAATGTCTTCAGGGGGGGTTAAAGAAAATGGCTGCTGCAGGGGTTAAGGAAAATGGCTGCGGGGGGGTGGTTGAAGAAAATGGCTGCAGGGGGTATTTAAAAAATAGAGCAGCTTTGGGGGGCATAATCTCATGATTGTGTGATGGTCACATGGATGCTCTCTGTGGTCTCAGCAGTAACCAGAATACTAAATATTAGTGAGATGGGGCTGGTAGAGGTTTGTATTTGATTGACCACAAATATTCAGATATTGCTTATATATGCCTGTACAATGGGGTACTTTTAGCTGGCCATAATGGAGTGTTTTGTTTTAACTAAAGGGCCTAATCATTCAGGGTTTGTTAACATTTTGCATTATAATAAATTTTTGCATTTTCAAAACAGGACGCCAACTTTCCAGAAGCCAGCAAGAAGATAACAAAGCTGCAAGAGAGAAGAGCAAGAACAGGTAAGAGACAATGGCACAATCTGTCTAAATTTGAATGCTAGAGAATACACCTGCGGCCGTATTAGCCTAGGGCGGCCAGAACCCTTAATCAGGCCATGTATACAGTTCCCAGATACTGAAACTAGACAGTTAATGAGATAAAGTAAAATATACTCTTGGTATTGGAGTTCTAATTCCAGGTAACCCTGCTACAATGGGAAACTAATGTTTATGGTATGGAGTAGGTTAGTAATAATAACACCACCACCTGTGTTTTCTTGCCAGTTTCAGCAGGGATACTGTGTGGATAGAGAAATGCCTTATTTTCCCAGCTGGAGCAGTGCAAGCTTTGGGAGTGGGGGGGGGGGGTCGAGGGTCTAATGAACATGGGTTAATCTATGAAAGTGGAAATGGGCCTTAAATTATGTTAAAAAAAAGACATTCTAGAGCTAACAGAAGTTTTCTGTATCAGAATTATGTCATACCTACCAGTGCTTTAATTAAATGCAAACTCCCACGCAACAATCATTTACTACTTTATAAAGCCAATAGGAATGTTTTTATTGCAGTAGTCCAACTGCCAATTAAGAAATGTGAATAAAGGGGTTCAACTTAATTTATCCTCAACACTAATGAATGAAGTCCTATCAGCTGGTGCGGTCAATACGCAAACAGCCAGAAGTGGCTAGATAGTGCTGCTGGTGCCATCATCATTAGCATGTATCTTTACAACAGGACTCCAGTATCCGCAAAAGAATTGACTCCTAAAAAGCATAACTGGGGATTTGTCCAAGACTCATTAGTTCACACTTGCAGAGGGCACCAGGATCAAGATTTTCTTGCCCACAGCTAGTAAGACACACAGATTTTAGTTTGTTGGTGACGTTCGCTGTCATGGGAAACAGTGAATTCACCCATCAAGCCAATTAGGATTCACCTGAACTTGCTCATCATAGCTTCACCCCTTTGCAATGGGATGTAGTTAATCAGTCAGACTGTTGACACCTAAATGTTGACAATCAAAAATGTCAACAGGTTCAGTGTGTCTCCGTGGTTAAAATGGCGACATTGTGACTGTCAACAGGTAGTAAAGTCTCCAGTCACAATTTTGACATTCAAATGGGAATATCAACGTGGGTCCAATACAGCCACTGGATCCGAAGGCATAATTAAGCTAACAATCGCGTTGGCACAATACAGTAAATAACACAGTAAAAACATCAAAAATAAAATGTTAGTACATAAAAAATAACACTGTGCCCCCCTTCCCCCAATCAGTTTAACCCTAGTGCTGCCAGCCTTTTTTACTAGTACCAGAATTAGGCTTTGCCCGTTGAGGCTGGTGGCACTATAGCAGGGGAACAACCAACCCCAGACTGGTCAGCACAGGGCTGGATTCCCTAGGGAGATGGGGTCCACACCTCTGGGTGGTGGGTGTGGAATACCCAAAAATATTTAATGGTAAAAACACCATTTTGTTCCTTGTGCACTACAGGTCCCAGCAAGCCCAGGCTGCCATTAATAGTTTGGGCATGCTGGTATTTGTAGTACTAAAATCACTAGCATACTCATGGCTGCCAGGGCATGCTGGCAGTTGGAGAATCACAAGTACCAGTATGCCCTGGTACCCAGGACCTACTGAGATCTGTAGTACACCAAGACAAAATGCATATAAAACACACACCTCTGTTTGTAAAATATCTTTATTTGAAAAAAATAAAATACACCCACCCTTGTAATACTCACCAATATCCAGGTTCTTCATCTGTAATTTATGCTTGTACATAAAATAAAATAAAACTATATACTAGGACCTTGCAGCTGAAAAAAATCCATGTCCATAAAAAAATAAAAAAAAAATAAAAACACAGATCCTCAGTCCCGCAGCTTTGCAAAAAATAACAAAACGAATAATCTAGAGAAAACAAAACAAAAAAAATCTAAACATAAATAAAATCTTCGGACCGCCACAGACTAGCTCTTATCATGAAGAGGTTACACCGCGCAATGACTTAATTACAGCTGCTATGTCTATTTATAACATGGAGCTTTCCCACAATCTCAGAGCTGGGTCATGGGGAAGCCCGTGTTATAAATAGACCTAGCTTTCTGAACAGCTGAGGGTTGGTTGGCATTATGGCAGGGGGACCCCCGCTGTGGGTTTACCTGATTTTGCTACTACCGGCCTTTACTGGCAGCATTAGGGCTAAGCTGAGGGGCACATTGTTTTTATTCTTATTTTATTTACTAACATTTTCTATTTTTGACTGTTGTTATTTATTTGTGTTGGCAGGCCCAGCAGCTGTATTGTGCCCATGGGTCCGCCAACAGTATTGCTGGCGGGTCTGGTGACTGTATCACCGATGGGTCCGCCAGCTGGCACTGACATTGTCTTTTGAATGCCGACATTGTGATTGTTGACTTTACTACCTGTCGCCAGTCATAATGTTGTCATTTTAACCACGCAAAACCACTGAGTCTGTTTACATTTCTGACTGTCGACATTTTGATGTCTACAGTCTGACTTTCAGCAGTTTCAGTATCAACAGATTGTACCCAAATACTCCGCAGGGGCATATGTTTAGTCATTGTGAGCCGCGTGTCAAGAGAAGAAGAGCTCTGGAAGAAGATGCTGCAATTAAGATTGGAAGACGTCGGAAAAAAAAGAAGACAAGCAGAAGCTAAAGAAGAAAGAAGGGGCCAGAGAAGGGAGAAATGCAGAGTCAAGGCGAACGATTTTGCAAATTGAGGAACCAGAGGAGGTGACGTCAGAAGTCAGAATCCTGGAGAGGCCTGGAGCAGCAGAGGGTAACAAAAGATCTCATAATCACTGCTCTCTCTGCTTGTTCAGTTGAGGACAATTGGGACAGGTAGGATCAATTTCTGTTTATTTGTCCTGGCACTGCCAGTAAACTAGGGTGCTAAGCCTGTGGGCACAGCTGTAAATTTTGGAGCAAGGTCCATGGTCACCATCTTAAATTCAAGCTTTAGGCCGGTGCCTCCAGGATATTCAGGCTTTAGGCCTGAGCCACCAGTATATCCATGAACTGTGACACCAGGATAATCAGGGCTTAGGTCAATGGACACCAACATACTTAGGCTCTAGGCCTGTTCATACAAGGCTGTAAGTTGGGTTACAAGCCATGGCCACCAGTAAGTTGGGCACTAAACCAGTGACCCTCAGTTTAATTATTAGGCCTGTTGTGCATTAGAAGCCGTTGCTGTTTTCCCACCATTTTGCAAGTGGCCTTTTCCTTTTGCCCAGTGCTCTCTTCCATTCCCTCAATAATTGGACCGCAAGGCAGATTCGCTAGACACCAGGAAGACTAGGGTGTGGTGCATTTGCTCCCTTACATGTGGGGCTACACCCTGGATAAAGTTTCCTGGCAAAATCACTATTTTCACGTCAAAACTATCATTTGCTGGTTGTTTTTCCGACCCTTATGACATGAACTATTGGCTGTTATGTACAGTACTGCCTATACACATTTTGTTACTATTTGAATGTGTGTCTGTATCCTCAATCAAATAAAACCCATTAGTCAGGCCCCCATTAAAGGAAGGTTTTTGGTGTGTTCCTTGTATTTTCACTGTCTGTGTCCTCATTGCATTGTGAATGTCACTGTTAGGACTTTAGTGGATTACAGCATATCAGTCACCTAGAGCATTGTTAGGACCAGTGTACTGTTGTTGTATTGCTAGCTAATACTAGAGTGGGTGATATATACTACTGAAGCTGTTGTGTCTCACCCTTTTAGTAGGAAACATGTTTAGCCACAAACTCCAATCAAGAGAAGACAATGATTCTACTATGAGTGTCCCCCATTCCCTGCTGCTTTTGCTGGGCTCTCGCATTGGGTGAGTAAGTTATTTGTGAAGGCATCTTCCACATGCAGCCTGTAGCCAGGTCACAACATACTCAAGGTATGTGTTTTTCTGTTGTATCATTTGCACCAGCTACAGGTCAGGTGTAAGTATTGAGTGTTAGTGATGATGGTCGCGTATGCATGATAGAAAAAAATGCACAATACATTCGTTTTGCGTGCCTTAATGAATTAGGTCCTGAGTGTTTATATATTTTCTCCTTTTCCAGTGGATTGCAAAAGTGTACATATTTCTTTCATTTGTGTGTGCCAACTTTTATTATGTGACTTTTCCCAAAACATTGAGAATCAATGCATTATCTGAAAAAAATCCAGAACTATTGCAGGTTTACTATTATGCATTCATCTAGAATTTCTATTGAAACACAGGTGAAGATTTTTGTAAAGAAAAAAAAAGATCTTAATTTGTTTAATTAATTAATTAATCTTAATTTGTTTTCTAGTAAATAGATTGGGCCTGATTCATTAAGGAAAGTAGGGCAAAAAAAAAGTAAGTTTTCTCATGGACAAAACCATGTTGCAATGCAAGGAGTTTGCATGTTCTCCCCATGTTTGCGTGTGTTTCCTCTGGGTGCTCCGGTTTCCTCCCACATTCCAAAAACATATTAGTAGGTTAATTGGCTGCTATCAAAATTGACCGCAGTCTCTGTCTGTGTGTATGGGAGCGTATTTAGACTGTAAGCTCCAATGGGGTAGGGACTGATGTGAATGAGTTCTCTGTACAGCGCTGCGGAATCAGTGGCGCTATATAAATAAATGATGATGATGATGAAGGGGTGCAAATTAGTTTATTATTTTGCCACTAAGATAAATACTGGCTGTTTTTTTCATGTACCACATAAATTCTTGATAGCTTTATTTGTACACTGAAGTTTAAAGTTGATCTAGGACATGCCCTACCCCAACTATAAATCTGCAATCACATTTTAAATTTGCCTCCCCCTGCAATGCAACATGGTTTTTGCCAAGGTACAGAGTTACACATTTGTTTTGCTTTACATTCCTTACTGAATCAGGCCCATTATCTACAAATTGTGTTAGTGGCAGTGGTCATAGTGGAAATTTAGAAGTGACAGTATAGAAAGTGTAAGTGAATGGAATTTGATAGTTTTACAGTGAAGGCAATAGGAGAAGTGGCAGCATGGCACTATATACCTGTCCACTTCAACCAGTGGCTAGTAGAAAATGCAAAAAGGGTAAAAAAAAAGTAGGAGTGTCATATCGCTGGCAACTGGGTACAAAATTAACCTTTAAATAAGATTTTAAAAAGAGTCAGGCTTTTTTTAAAAAAAAATAATATGAGGCCTCAAATGGATTGAATACAGGATCACATTTCAGAACATGTGAATATTTTTAGAAAATATATTCAATTACTTGAATTCCTTATTATGAGAAACAAAACAAGATACACGAGATTCAATATATGTACAAGTATTATTAATCCCAAATATGAACACAAGATGGCAGCAGCTCCAAACATTAAACGAATTGTATTCTCAAGCATGTTGGAGAAAATAAAATAAAGTACAGGTAAAGCCACTGTTATCTCATATTGGTTATACTAGTTTTAATATGTTAGCTATGGGATTGTTCCTAAAATGGTTAGGGTACATATAGCCATGTGTCAGTGATTACATGCATTCTATTTGCATGTGTCCAAGATGGAATCCAAAGTAAGGAAAGAGATAGCTAAGCTTGTGACCAGGCACAGATACATGGAAAAGTAATAGCATTTATGTATGTGCTATTGTATTGTGAGTTCCACATAATTGCACACAGAAAAAGCTTTATGTTAATAGTTCTCCACCTACATATCTCCTATTTGAGATATTTGTGTGGGTTCATTAATATTAGATTCTAGATGAAAAATAACTTTCAAAGAAAGCTAATGACCATTTAATGAGGAATGGGAAATGCTACGTGAGTGATAACCAACTAATGGGGATAAGTGTAGACCAGCCTCCAGCCACAACATCACTCATTGTGGAGAGCTGAGTGCTATTTATTGTGGGCAGATGAATTCCCTCTGCAAACTTATTTGGCCTTATGCTTACTACAATCCTGTGAGTGCCTCTACAGAAAGAAAGCTCATGGACTGGCTAGCCCAAATCGCGGATATGGTCGGATACAATTCTACCAGTGTAAAAAAACACAATTAGGGCAGCACAGTGGCCTAGTGGTTAACACTTCTGCCTCACAGCACTGGGGTCATGAGTTTTATTCCCTACCATGACCTTATCTGTGTGGAGTTTTTATGTTCTCCCTGTGTTTGCGTGGGTTTCCACCGGGTGCTCCAGTTTCCTTCCACACTCCAAAAACATATTGGTAGGTTAATTGGCTGCTATTAAAATTGACCCTAGTCTGTGTGTGTGTGTGTGTGTGTGTGTGTGTGTGTGTGTGTGTGTGTGTCTATAGGAAATGTAGACTTTAAGCTCCAATGGGGCAGGGACGATGTGAGTGAATTATCTGTACAGCGCTGCAGAATTAGTGGCGTTATATAAATAACTGATGATGATGTAAAAGAAAACATGATTCTTCAGACCAGGTCACCTTCCATTTCTCCATGTCCAGTTCTGGCAGTCACGTCCCCATTGTAGGCACTTTCTAAAGTGGACAAGGGTCAACATGGTCACTCTTTATGGGGCTGTGTAGTCGCAGACTGGCAATGCACTGTGTTCTGACACCATTCTATCATAGCCAGCATTCATTTTCTCAGCAATTTGTGCTACACTAGCTTTTCTGTTGAATTGTACCAGACAGACTAGCCTTCTCTCCCCACTTGCATCAATGGCCCTTGGGCATACTGGGAACACCCCACAAGACCCGTTCTGACCCAGTTCCTCTAGCCATTACAATTTGGCCCTTGTCAAAGTCACTCAGATCCTTACACTTGCCCATTTTTCCTGCTTCGGTGGCTAAGTGGTTAGCACTTCTGCCTTACAGCACTGGGGTCATGAGTTCAATTCCCGACCATGGCCTTATCTGTGTGGAGTTTGTATGTTCTCCCCGTGTTTGCGTGGGTTTCCTCCGGGTGCTCCGCTTTCCTCCCACACTCCAAAAACATACTGGTAAGTTAATTGGCTGCTAACAAATTGATCGTGGTCTGTGTGTCTGTCTGTGTGTGTGTATGTTAGGGAATTTAGACTGTAAGCTCCAATGGAGCAGAGACTGATGTGAGTGAGTTCTCTGTACAGCGCTGCGGAATTAGTGGCGCTATATAAATAAATAGTGATGATGATGATGATGATGAATTAAATATATGCTTTTTGCACATCAGATAAACAGTAATGATGTTCTCTCACTCTCATGACATATTTGTCAACATTTTCATATATTTTACAGAGAGAATTTGCTGTTTTGCTCCATGCAGGTTACACGCAGTATTGTCTAGGTGGACTATGAAGCACTACACTCCCTGTCATCTTATGATTATTGAATTTATGATTATGCAATGTGATAATAGCGTCTTTTTTTAATTTAAGTACTCATTTTCAGTAAATATAATAATTTAATATAAATATATAACCAAATCCTGAATAAATGTATCCCATACTTGCCAACTTTGACAAGTCCTGCTCCGGGAGATCGGGGGAAGATGGGCGTGTTGTGGGTGGGGCCTGGCGGACTGCCTCATTTGGCCATACCCCTAAACGGCAATCACCTTTTTTGACCAATTGCAGCAGTGGGCGGGGCCAAGATGGTGCACGGTTCGCGTCCCAAGTCCCGTCCCCCCCACCACTTTACTTCTTCTGTCTTTAGGAACTGGGTGGTTAACCTGCTCTCCCGGGACTCTGGGAGAACTCCCAGAAATTCGGGAGTCTCCCGGGCATTCTAGGAGGGTACGCAACTATGATGCATCCAGCCTTTTATTGTTATTATTATTATTATTATTATTAATTTTCATTTATAAGACACCACTAGGTGTACAGGGACAAACAATATCATGGTACGAGGAGAGACAGCACGGAACAATTAACAATAAGCACAGTAACTCAGGAAGCTTAAAGCACAGCTAGAGAGAGGGGAGAGGGAGAGGGAAGATTCTCATACGCCGGAACCCAAAAGGGTGGGCGCGGATGACAGGAAGAGCCCCAGAGGAGTGAAGAGAAAAGCGAGAGGAGTCAGAGGGCAGAAGGTCCTCGAGGAGGAGGGCTAGGTAACTAGAGAGCAGAGTTAGAAGTGGTGGAAACTGGAGGATATATGGCCCTGCTCAAGGGAGCGTACAATCTAAGGGGAGGGATAGACAGACAGAGAGACACAGGGGTGAGAGGAAGAGAAGGGAGGAGCTGAGGCAGGATCAGGGAAGGGGGAAGAAGGGGGGAGCGCAGAAGATAAGGTAGTTAAGTGGGAGACTGGAAGGCTTTTAGAAAAAGGTGGGTTTTTAAAGCCCGTTTAAAACTGGACAGATTGGGGGAACTTCTGATGGAGGGAGGGAGCTTATTCCAGTGGAGGGGGGCAGCACGGCAGAAGTTTTGGATATGCGCGTGAGAGGAGGTAATCAGAGGGGAAGAGAGGCAACTATCATTGGCAGATCGGAGAGGGCAGGATGAAGCGTGAATAGAGATGAGGTTGGAGATGTAGGGAGCAGTGGAGTTGGTGAGGGCCTTGTATGTGAGTGTGAGGAGCTTGAACAGGATCCTGGAGAGGAAGGGGAGCCAGTGAAGGGCTTGGTAGAGGGGGAGACAGAAGAGGAGCAGCGAGAAAGGAAGATAAGCATAGCGGAAACGTTAAGTACAGATCGAAGGTGAGTGAGATGAGAGTAGGGGAGGGCAGTAAGGAGAAGGTTGCATTAGTCCAAGCGGGAGATAATCAGAGAGTGAATAAGAGATTTGGTGGCATCTTGGAAGAGGAAGTGCCGAATGCGTTCGATGTTGCGCAGCTGGAAGCAGTAGGATTTAGCAAGAGAGAGAATGTGAGGGGCAAAGAAGAGAGAGGAGTCGAGGATGACACCGAGGCAGTGAAGCTGTGGGACAGGGGAGATAGAGGAGTTGTCGACAGTGATAGATCAGAAGGGGAGGAGGTTTGTGAGGGAGGAAAGACAATGGAATTCAGCTTTAGCAAGGTTGAGTTTAGGAAATCTAGAGGACACCAGGAGGAGATGGCAGAGAGGCAGGCGGACACCCTAGAGAGGAGGGAGGGAGAGAGATCAGGAGAGGAGAGGTAGAGTTGAGTGTCGTCAGCATAAAGGTGGTACTTGAGGCCATAGGAGCTGATTAGTTCACCCAGGGAAAAGGTGTATAGAGAGAAGAGTAAGGGTCCAAGAGCAGAGCCCTGAGGGACCCCAACTGGAAGGGTAGAAGGGGAGGAGAGAGACCTAAAGGTGGTGACAGAGAAAGATCGGTCGTCAAGGTAAGAGGTGAACCAGGACAGGACTGGGCCAGAGAGGCCAATGGACTGGAGGTTGTGGAGCAGGAGGGGGTGGTCAACGGTGTCAAAAGCTGCAGAGAGATCAAGGAGCATGAGAAGGGAGAAGTGGCTTTAGCGGAGAGGAGGTCATTGGTAACTTTAGCCAGGGCAGTTTCAGTGGAGTGGCGAGGCGGAAACCAGACTGGAGAGGATCAAGGAGGCAGTGTTCAGAAAGTTAGGTGGTGAGACGGTTGCAGATGAGCCTCTCAAGTATTTTGGAGGCAAAGGGGAGAAGAGATATGGGGCAATAGAGAGAGAAGCGAGGTCAAGATTAGGTTTCTTAAGAATGGGTGATATGAGAGCATGTTTAATAGAAGAGGGGAAGATGCCGGTGGAGAGAGACAGATTAAAGAGGTAATCGAGGTGGGAGCAGGTGGTTGGGGAAAGGGAGCAAAGAAGGTGGGAAGGAATAGGATCCAGGGGACAGGTAGAAGGGGGGGAGGATGAAATGAGAGAGTGGACTTCTTCACCCATGGTGCGGCGGAAGGAGTGAAGGGGTAAGTGGCTAGGGGGAGAGGACGGAATAGTGGGGGGGTGGACGCAAGAGTGGAGGAGGAGATTTCAAGTCAGATGGCCTTGATTTTAGAGGAGAAAAATGAGGCAAAGTCAGTGGCAGTCAGGGAGGATGGTGGGTGGGGAGGGAGCCTTCAGTAAAATAAAAAATGTCTTGTGCCATTGGTTGGATTGAACATTTTCAGGTGCAAATCTTTAAAGCCTGAGACATTCCTGGAAATAGTTGCCAACTATGTCATGATTTATTTAAGACATAAATGAGGTCCAACCTGCTTGAGCAGTACTTTATAAAAAATGATATTATGCATAGTTTTGCAGTTACATTTTTACACTTTCCACCACTCACATTTCAATGTGGACCTCCAATCCTCAAAAACTAGCTGAAGAGCAATTTACATGCATAGTTCCAGAAAGCACAATGTGAGCGTATATCTACAGAAACAGGCATATAAAATCACCATTTATTTACAATTCCATAGTGCTGTACAGAGAGTATGTCATTCACATTAGTCCCTGCCAATTTGGAGCTTACAGTCTAAATTCCATAACACACACATATAGACTGGAGGTAATTTTTTCAGCAGTGAATTAAGCCTGCCAGTATATTTTTGGAGTGTGGGCGAAAACTGGAACACCTGGAGGAAACCCACGCAAACACGGGGAGAATATATAAGCGTCACACAAATAAGGCCATTGTCAGTAATCGAACTCCTGACCCCAGTGCTGTGAGGCAGAATTGCTAAGCACTATGCTGCCCAAATTTCCCATTGAACAACAAAATATAGGTGTAAGGGAAACAGCAAAGAATATTTATAATAAAACAATTAAAAGGGGAAATTCGGGAAGATCTATTTCAATTAAAAAAGGTTAACCTTTGATAGTATTTTATTTCCTTTTTATACAATTTTTTTTTATAATGGGGAAGGAATCTTAGTGAACACATAGTGAAACTACACACTGGAAACCCCATTGAAATTAATTGATTGTTTGCAAACTACAAGTCACAATATGCAGCATGTTAGTGTGCTGTCATAAATTATGGAATGCTCATATGACATACTATACTTGACATACTGTTCTGTACAAAAAGACAGTTGTTGTCAGGGGTGTCCTAACTATTACAAATATGTCTATATCTAGAAAAATTTAATTATAAGACATTAGTTTATATTTTGATCAAACATTTAAGCTTCCATTCCATGTCAAGGGTCATCATTGCTGCAAGTCTTACACTGACGTCTATTCTTCAAATACCACTGAAATGTTGTTAAAATCAAGTTCACTCATCTCTCAAGCATGGAGACATGCAACACACTCAAAATGCATTATATAAGCTGGATGGATAGCTGCTAAGACAATATTTGGCAGTATTTGGAAACAAAGCAGAAAATAAATAAACCTGCGCCCACACTATACAGGGACCGCCTTTTAGTGAATGCAGTATCGTCCGCATATAGAGAATGCTATTCACTGCACAAGCGGCATCACATATCACGCGATGCGGCCGTGTCATTCATTAATAAAATATTGTACTACAATATTTTAAGCGTAATTATTTTCTGTTTTGTATACTATACCTATTGTAACCATTGACATTACTGTACACCACTAATTTATTAAAAAAATAAAAAAAATACATTAATATATTGTGCTGCATTGTTTTTGGAATATTATCAGGTGCAGGATACTGTATAGAGCATGTAGAGATGTGCTGTTATGTACTATGTAAAGTATTCTGTACAAGTATCAAATTGACATTTAGTTATCAATGTATAATAATAATTAACATTATAAGTTTGTTTTGCATGCTTGTACTGTACATATTTTACTCAACACTACAAGACAATATATCATAATTACACAGATAGACACCTGCACAGAGGTGCTTATGTTTCTGTCAGGTGACGCATCACTTGTCTGGTGCATCACTAACTAAATGTTTCTGATGAGCGTGGCTTGTCCTCTCAAACTCGTAGAACTTCCTTCATTTCATGCAACTATGTTATATAATTTAGCGGACGTTTGCTAGTGTGACTTTTTTTTTGCTACATACATTCATAACAATGCAATAAAGATAACCACTGCAGTTCTATACAAGTTACTTTTGATTGACTTTTTAATAAACATAAAACTGAATGCATACAACACTATATAAATGAATGTAAACTAATGTTTCTGCTTAGGAAATTTATATTACAATTATGTTCCGCTAGGCTTATCTGATAGTGTATATTTAATGTACGGCGATTGACACTTTTACAGTTAACACTGCAAAACACTACTACTTTACAATTATTTTTATCTGATTTTAAAAACCTTATGTCATTTTACTATTTGAAATATATTGTCGAAGTCAGCAAATTGGATAAAGTCGTTTCAATTAAAGTCGAGCAAACTTGGTTGTCTTTGTCTGAAAAGATGCGTACGGTACGCTACGACGTACAAGGGCACGCTACGGCGTGAAAGGGCGTACGCATCCACTACATGTGGCAGCAACAGTAATTGGTCTTTTACCATACATTCGCACAAACACGCATACTAATAAAATAGTACACATTAATGGTAGTCGCAACACATAGTCAGTTATGTCGAAATATAGTAGTATTTATATGTTATATTAGAGTTACATGCATATTAGTGAAATACACGGAACAGGTTGAAGGAATCATATCATGAGTGGTATCATAATAAACCTCTTTACATATCCTACTGTTTGGTTCACTCTGCGGAGGAATCGCAGAGTGCATACACAAGTTATGAATGATAGGGAATTATGAACTACTTAAGACTAAGGAATCTTGGCGGGAAGAGCCGAGCATACCCCCTGGAGAGGTGACCCCCTCCTTTGGATTCCTTAGGATGAACTAGCCAATGATTGACAACCCCTTGGACCTTCCTGAGACCTGGACCAATAGATGCAAGCTATACCATCTTCATTGTATTATTGTATTTCATTGTGTATATAAGCAGCAGATTCACATCCAGTGTTCAGACATCTTGTCCCCAGACTTCAGGATTGAATGACTGCACTGGATCCAGAGCGCCTGCGATAAGTAACGGCTGTATTTATTATCATTTCGCTTGAGCATACTATTCTACTATTTGCGAATAAATCTTTGTGCGTTGGAAACACAAATCGAGGTTCAACAATCGTTATTGGGTAGCGATTATATCATGTGATTATAACATATATCATGTGTTTTAGGGTTGACCTACCTATGTAAATGTTGTTATAATTTTTTGCTAAAATTTGTAATGATTTTTGCCTTATTTATTACTAATAATTTAAACTACATTGTTTTTTCTATTTCTCACATATGTAAAATTCTTATTCTAATGACAATGTGCATTTTATATCTACAACGTTGACTTACTAACAGCAACATCATCAACAAGTCACAGGAAGCGTGTGTAAAGGTCATGTGTAAGCCTCTCTCGAAGGTGAGAAGCTGGTACATGCTTCCACCTCACATCAACCTGGAAAGTCTGAAATTAGTGTAATTAGCTTTAATTTCTAATCTGCACCTGTACAGCAATACGACCACTGACGTACACTGGGTACACAAGTGCAATCATTTTTGGTTAATACAGGGAGAGTTCCAGTAATGAGGCAATGTGAGTAGCCTGCATTGGCTGGGTTGGGTACTTCACAGTGACTCTGAAAATCTCGACAGCACATAACCCGACATGATGACACAGATGGTGTCCTCCCCGATACACTCCTCACACCGACTGCTTGAAAACCAGACTTGAAAGGATTCCTATGAATAAAGAAGCCGGCCACCTAGAATGACGTCACTTTGAAGCCCGACTGTATTCTTGTTGCTGTTAAGGTCGTAATTTAAGGAGGTGACGGCTGTACAATGTGCAAGCCTTTGTAAAGCACATTGTACAGCCGTCGAGCTTATCCCTGATGAAGTCCTACTGGATGAAACGTGTTGGATACTGACACTACACTCAAAAAGTTTAACTACACCCTATACCCACTAGATCACCCGAGCGACACCCTCCTCGCAAGCAACACCAACCTACCCAAAGCCCTACTGAAGTAGAACACACCATTCCACAGAACAGGAAGTTCAGCATTTGGTACGCACACTTATATTCCAAGTACTGGAAGTAAGCCCCTCAGCCACAGCTACAGCAGTGTTCACCACTGACCACCACTGAAGATACTTAACTTCTATCCCCTGAAATTCCAACCCAGCGGGGCACCCATAAAGACAACAAGTTCTCTTATAAGAGCAAATAAAGTTTACTCTGCTCAAACCACACACACCACAATTAGCCACAAACACACACCACCCATAGACACCAGTCCTTACCACTCCCACCACTCACCCATTTTACAACCATCTATAACACACTTAATAATACCCATAGTAGACACCTCCACACGTGCGCAATAGCACACAGCACACATCACACCATTCACCTAATATAACATCAAGCTACATTAACACCCCGAGCTATAATTACTAAACCACTCTTAGGAGCGGTTACACCCAGGGCCGGTGCTAGGGTCCATGGCGCCCTAGGCACTTTGTCAAAATCGGTGCCCCCCCGCAAAAATCCCCGCCCACCGCCGCAGGAACTCTTTGAAAATTGGCGCCCTTCTCCCTCCTCCCTCCTACCCCCTCCCCACATCTTTCCTTACCTTGCCTCAACACCGCCGCCTCTCTGCTCCGTCTGCTCCCCTCCACTCACTGACACTGTCGGGCCGTGATGATGATGTCACGGCCGACAGTCAGTGAGTGGAGGGGAGGAGACAGAGTAGAGAGGCGGCTGTAGTGAGCAATAGCCTCTTCCCCCCTTCCCTGTGGATTTATATGAATGCTGTGCGGCGGCCGTGAAGGTCAGCGGTCGCCGCGCAGTTTTAAAGTAATTTTCATTCTGTGGCGCCCTTCAGGCGCCCTCCAGAGCCCGGCGCCCTAGGCAACTGCCTTACCTTGCCTAATGGGAGCGCCGGGCCTGGTTACACCAGAGCTATAATCACTGCCTAACAACAAGGCTATTAACACCAAGAGCTTGTAACATTCTGAGCTATAATCACCTTATATACCAAGAGCTTAAAACATCCTGAACTACAATCACTCTTGTATACAGCTACACAAGCCTGAGCTATACCAGAGCTATAAACACTCCAACTTCACAGAGGCCTAGAAGTATACCAAAGAAATAGAGCTATTAACTGACTATACCGCAAAACACCTATAAACATTCAGTCACTGAAACAGCAGCACCAGCAAGGTATACCGCTTAATTCCCCTTTACCACAACCCTCTCTCCACCCAACCCTCTTCTCCTCCTTTTTCCCAACAGAGACACAGAGTTTGCCAAAAAAGAAGGAGACAAAAACGCTAACAACAGCACTTCTAAGCAACACATCACGGCCTGCAAACACCACAGAAAACAACCAAGGTAAGAAAAACTTTAATAATATTATAAAACCACACCTGCAACAAATCATACACACAATTGCGCCACAGAAACACCCCACTAAGAACCATTACCCACAGACCCAGTACCCCTGTGATATCCGGAAGGCGGCAACTAGACATGACATTCAAGCAAGCACATGCGTCCAGACCCCAGAAAGTAGGTGTGAGGAGTGTGTCGGGGATGACACCATCGGTGTCATCATGTCGGGAAATGTGCTTTCGGGGTTTTCAGAGTCGCTGTGGCTGGTAGAAAAAGATGATCCAAGTTTTTCAATCAACAGAAGGTTTTACATAAATGATATTGCAAATTCTAAAAACATTGGAGATAGAAATCTTCTGTGATCCATAGCAACCAATCAGACATTTGTTTTCATTGTCTACCTTGCATTATATTGACCAAAGTTTATTGCTCCTTAGCTGAAAGGAGTATTTAAATGTATCCCATGTTAATAAATAACCTCTACTGGCATTTATGACTTACAGAGTGGAATTTATTGAACTAGTTAGAAAATTAATTTATACCCTATTATGCCACTCAGTAAATCCTCATGTTTATAATCCTGCTTGTGATGGCAATCTATCAGTTCTGCACGGCATGCAACTTTGGGTAAGAAAATGGGGGCAGCACTTATTTAGCAAGCTTTTTTTAACATGGTGAACATAGTGACAGGACGCTTGCACAGTTTAGATATTTTTCCTATGACAGGTAAAGCATGACATAGAACAAGAGCAATATCCATGTTTCAGGGACATTTATAACATCCCACATCAAAGCCCATAAATCCTTTTTGCTACAATATATTTTAAACTCAATTTTTTGTACAACTGTTTGAGCTCCTGTATTTATATATGTCCATCACTATGTCTACTAGCATTACTGCTTATAACTACTTACATTCTAATTAATACTACAACCTCTAAGTTACTAGTATAAGGAGTATTGATAATGCTCTGAAGTGCCACCTCTCAGTCATCCTGTAATAAATTAAGTTAAGAAATAACATACATTTTACTCAACATTCTTACCTTATAATTATATTAAAGTACAAATATTGATATATTCAGGAACAAAAAATTTTGGGGTAAAGTAATGGGGTTGACCTATTTGCATGAATTGTATTTTTGTTGAACCTTAAAAATAATGTTAATATAAAGATATTATTTCGGTATACTACAAAAAGAAATCAATAGAAGACAGTACTAAATACATCAGGAAAAAGCAAAGTGGGAGTGCTAATTCATATCTAAAATACCTGAGATCATAGCGATATTTTCACAGGGACTCAGATGCCCCCAAGTCTTGAACTCAGAGTAGTAAGAGCTTACCTCAGTAACCAGGTAGTGATGGGTCATGGAGGCTGGAAATATATGCACAATAGGTGGTATATACAGGATAACCAGAACCGATGCAAGTGGTTGAGTTCCAACAGCAAACAGAACAGGAGAGTCAAGGGTCAAACAAGAAGGTCAGGATGGGCAGCAAGCAAGAATGGTCCAATATTAAAGTCAAGGGGTCGAGACAAGCAGAAAACAAGGAGATTCCAGGAACAAGCAGGGTCAATCAGCGGGTAAACAATAAGTATTGGATGCAGCAGGCTTCACATAATTGCATGGAAAGGATGCTATAACTGTCCGGGAGACTAAGCCCTCTCTGCCATTTGAACTCATAAGGGCCAATAGAACTGCTCCATAGGAGCAGATTCTCCACACAGAAATTGGTGATTGCAGTCATTTGACTACATTCACAAAACAGTGCGTCCTGGCTGTGACAGGCAGCTGGGACAGAAGAGGAAGCCCACAAAGAACAGCGTCCCAACTGTGAGGCAACAGCTGGGACAAGCATAGTGTGAGCTGTCCGGAAGCAGTGTGGTGGCTCACATAAAGGTAAGCTACCAGGCAACAGCGGGGACCAGAAGGGATTTAGAGTGTGGGTGCTTAAAATACATAGTAGAGTAAAATAACTTCAAATTACACAATGAACAAAGAATAATGAGTTACATAGTATAGAGGGGAGTTCAGAGGAGAGATGGGGACAAAACAGGGAGCATACCAGCGTAAAGCAAGCCTGTGACCTGGAGCATGGGCTTAACATACAGGGCCAGACAGACACTGTAGGTGGAGACTAAGGGGTATATTCAAGTAACAGCAAAGTCTTGTAGGAGAATTGTGAGGTGTTAGTGTGCTCTGTTCTGGAAATTAAGATAAAAAAATATTTGCTCATTTTTGCAAGTAAAGTGAGCGAGTATTTAAACTAGGAACATTCTGCAGAGAAACTTCGCACAAGGTTCCTACAGGCCTTAGCTCTAAATTGAATTTGCTCCTAATTGACCAGGTAGGTAAACATGAGGAAAGAGGGCCCTGCCCATTAGAGCTTACAGCCAATAAACCGTTTTATATCTGGGCATTTTACATCCTAATGGACTGAGCAAGTTTAATAATTTTCTTATAGGTATGCATTCCAGAGAATAGCTTTTATTTCTTAGATAATTTCAGTGTCTTTTATGTTGATTTTAAGGTGCATTTGACTCTCAACACTTTGTTTTATTCAATTATCATTATTATCATCTCCTCCTTGCCGATTGCCTTGCCGTGAGAAAGAGAATAGAACAACAGGAAGCCACAGACTGAGTGTATGACTGTGAAAGGAGAAGTGATATGTGGTCCCTGATGTAGGAAGATTTTGTCAAATTCAACCTCTATATATATGGCAGCATGGTAGCACATCTGCCTCATAGCGCTGGGGTCATGAGTTCAATTCCTGACCATGGCCTTATCTGTGTGGAGTTTGTGTTCTCCCCGTGTTTGCGTGGTTCCTCCGGGTGCTCCGGTTTCCTCCCACACTCCAAAAACATACTGGTAGGTTAATTGACTGCTATCAAAATTGACCCTAGTCTCTCTCTCTGTCTGTGTGTGTGTGTGTATGTTAGGGAATTTAGACTGTAAGCTCCAATGGGGCAGGGACTGATGTGAGTGAGTTCTCTGTACAGCGCTGGGGAATCAGTGGCGCTATATAACTAAATGGTGATGATGATGATGAAATATGAAATGACGTTCATACATATAATTTGCTTTTATTTTTTGCTAACTTAAAAATACAAATATGTTATGTTACAAATACCGTATGCTAATGATGGGGAAAAATGGTTATACAAGTTAAACCTGCACTTTTCCATAAGTCTTCCAAATATTTACTGAACCACACAAATTAATTCCAAAATGTTATAAACTGTATAATTTGTAAAAATGGTATTAAATTGACTAAACCAATGGTATTAAATTGACTAAACACAGGGTCACTCTTATGCTCCCAAATAGATTAAATGGTATATTGTTGAAAAGGTAGTAATAAGACCAGTTTTCTTGAAAACATTTTGTAGCTGCAGTTTACCATTGTATTTTGGAGCAGCTGAACGGGAGTCAGCTCCTGGGTGATACTGACTGGCAGCAGTAAGAGGACTCTTACCACTTCACCAACCAGTGTACAGTGCCCAGCAGATGCGTGACCCAGCTTTACTGGTTTACACATGCGCAGTGGCAGTTGGAAGCCGAACTTAAACTTCGATGAAAACTTTTAAAAAGATAAAAAATAGATTTTAAAATGTAAAAAAAAAGATTTTTAAAATAAAAGAAAACAAAAAAAATGTTTTATTGATATAATAACACATTTTTTCTTTCTCTGGGATGCTGCAGCCACCTTGCTGCAGTCGTGGGAAGTAAGGCCTGGAAAATACATAGGAAGATGTCATCAACATTATCAACATTTATTTATGTAGTGCCAGCAGATTCCGCAGCTCTATTTCTCCCGCTCGTCTATCACCGTACTGAGATGGAGATAATGATAAGAGGATTCCGATAGTACATGTACCATCAGGAGTCTTCTTAAATAGGGACTCTCATGCCTAAACTTCCACCGGTCGGCTACTTCTTTCTCATCCCTTCTTCCCTTCTCCCCCTTCCTCGACTCCGTCTCCGTTTCTCCCATCTCTCCGTCTCATCCATGTGTCTGTCTGTCTTCCCCTCCCTTTAGATTGTTCGCTCCTTTGAGCAGGGCTCTCCTACCTCCTGTTTCCATCACTTTTTACTGCGCTCTCCAGCTACTCAGCTCACCTCCTCTCAGTCCCTCTGCCCTCTGTCTCCTCTCGCTTCTCTCCGCTCCCCTCAGTGACTCTCAACCTGTCATCCGTGCCCACCCTCTTGGGCCATAGTTAGCTGCCTAAACTCACTTTTCCCCTCCATCCCTCTCTTTCATGCTGTGCCTGAGCCCCCAGAGTTATAGTGCTTACTGTTACTTGTACTGTGCTGTTTCACCTTGTACTGTGCCATTGTTTGTCCTTGTACGGCGCTACGGATACTTTGTGGCGCCCTATAAATAAAAATTAATAATAATAATAATAATAAACTGTTTCTCAGAGGGGTATGCCACCGATAACAAGCAATTCCTTGATATATTGTGATTAGCCTTAAAAACCACCCATTGTCATTAGAGAAAGGGCTTATCTCACAATAACAATAAGACCTCTAAGTGTAATAAAACTCTAACAAGACATGGGGGTATATTTACTAAACTGCGGGTTTGAAAAAGTGGAGGTATTGCCTATAGAATTACCATAGTTATCCAAGTAACAGGTGGAGCGATCAAAGGAACCATAACTGATTTAATGAGCCATTCTCAGATTCACTGTACCGGCCGTATGCTTTGGGTGACGGCGATCTCCTCGTCTTCTTCTTCCAAATTTTCAGCTGCAGGGTGCTAGTGACACACCCATTTGTTTTCTCAGGTGTCTTAGCTGTTCTTTAAACTGGACATATTTATCATCCTGCCTCTGTTGGGCTTAAGGCAGCTAAGCTATTGGTAGCACTTTAGCCACAAAAGTGTCGCTTGAGTTCTTGGTTTTTTAAACCGTACATGTCTATCTTACATAAGAGTGGGATGAAGGGCCTAAGGACAATTCCATCTTGCACCACTTTTCTTTTTTTTTCTGTCAATGCTGTGTGGCAATGTTTCCTATATGTCCTGTGAACTGCTGTGTGTTTGTGCTCGCTGCAGTCTTTGTCCGAAAGTGTATGAAAATAATATTGTGACCTGTGTGGTGGTTAAAAATGAATGGGAATTAGTGTTATTTAGGTTAATAATAATGTAGGAACAAAAAAAGAGCAAAATTATGTTATTTTATCAATTTTTAAAAAAAAATACAGATCCAAAACAGGAAATTAATCCAAAACCAAAACCAAAACATGGGGGTCATTGAGCATCTCTAATTGCAAGCAGACATAAAGATACATTAAAATGCAAGATCTTCCTATGTTTTGTTTCAAGTGATAACTTAAGTTAATTCAAGTCGTTCAGCAATAATTCTATTTCAATCAAGTCGGTTGCTTAAAATATTGTTTACTCATAAACACATTAGTGTTTGAGAAGAACATTTTTATTTTTTGTTGTCACTTACAATTACCTAAAGAAGTGCTCTAGGAAAAACCCTTCAAAGAAACGTCAGTAAGATTATTTGTTTATTGCTGAACAAGAAACATAATGGTTTGCTTGATTCAAATGATTAGAACTTGTCAAGCTGTTTAACTAGTTGCTTCACAAAACATATTTAGTTGCTCAGTTTACCTGTATACTTGTCATAGATGACATCAAATAAGACACTAAATATAAACAGAAAAAATAATATTTTCTATGTAAATGTATTGCAGTGTTTAATGTTATTTAATCTAATGCTTCATATAAATATCTTCTGATCACAGTGTTCCACTAATATGAATGTCAAAGGTAACACAAGTAATCTTTATATAAATGTTACAAAGTAAAGCAAAATAAATTACAATTAACAAGCAGTATAATTGAATTTGTGTTTATTCATTACTGTCAGCGCCCATTTGAAAGGAGAAGCTCCCGCCTCACATTTCAAAGGTTTTATCCTAAATCTCAACAATGTGATTTACACAGGTGTAATTGCTCATAGTAAGGCACATATTCAATATACACCTGTGTTGTTATTTAAACTTGATTGCTGTGAGCAATTTGTTCCCCTGTTTATCTTCTGCTTCAAGATCTTTTGAAAACAAAAGGGATTTGTTAAAGTAAATTCTACACAGTTACATTTTAAGAGCTGCCACTTAGTAATGCTTTCATCACCTTTAAATACTGGGATATACATTGAAAATCCTCAAGTGGGAATTTGTTTAAGTCAGTATCTCAAGAAGTAGTTTTTTTTCAACAGTGACAAGACCCTTTTTTAAAAAACAAAAAACTATGCATTAATTATACTATGAATAACTTTCATTGCTAAAGTTCATAGGGTAGCAAAGTGCATAATTGTTTTCCAAGGTATAAAAAGTTCAGTTGATAAAGATTAAGAAACAAACACAGCAATTTACCATTTTCAAAACATTTCTGGTAATTCAATATATCACTACAAACAACACATTTGATCTAGCCCAGCGGTTCCCAAATTGTGTGCCGCGGCTCCCAGAGGTGCCGCAGCGCTGTTACAGGGGTGCCGCAGCCAGGAAGAGAAAAAAAAACAAACAAAAAAACTTACCAATCTGGCAGCACCTGGGACCCAGCATCCTCCCTTCTTGCTTCTCACTGAACGTCGGGCGTGACATCATCACGCCGAACATTTAGTGACAAGCAGCAGGAGAGAGGAGGATGCTGTGTCCTGGGCGCCGCCGGATTGGTAAGTTTTTTGGGTTTTTTTTGTGTTGTTTTGTTTTTTTCTTTCTGGCCCCCGGAATACAGAGGGGGCAGAGTGAGTGGATGCAGAGAGGGCAGAGTGAGTGGAGATGCAGAGGGGGCAGAGTGAGTGGAGATGCAGAGGGGGCAGATTGAGTGGAGTTGCAGAGGGGGCAGAGTGAGTGGAGATGCAGAGAGGGCAGAGTGCGTGGAGATGCAGAGAGGGCAGAGTGAGTGGAGATGCAGAGGGGGCAGATTGAGTGGAGTTGCAAAAGGGGCAGAGTGAGTGGAGATGCAGAGGGGGCAAAGTGTGTGGAGATGCAGAGGGGGAAGAGTAAGTGGAGATGCAGAGGGGGCAGAATGTGTGGATATGCAGAGGGGGCAGAGTGCATGGAGATGCAGAGGGGGCAGATTGAGTGGAGTTGCAGAGGGGGCAGAGTGAGTGGAGATGCAGAGGGGGCAGAGTGTGTGGAGATGCAGAGGGGGCAGAGTGCGGGGAGATGCAGAGGGGGCAGAGTGAGTGGAGATGCAGAGGGGGCAGAGTGTGTGGAGATGCAGAGGGGGCAGAGTGTGTGGAGATGCAGAGGGGGCAGAGTGTGTTTAGAAGAAGGAGGGCACAGTGTGAGTTAGCTGTAAATTATTCTTTGACATAAATATAATTGAAAATAATATAAAAATATTCTTTTCCCTTGGATTTATGTGTATTATTTCTGCATATGGCTAAATAAGTAGTTCTGTCCTGACCTAAATACTTATTATGTTTTTTGGACCCAACTACTTATAAAACGGGACTGCTCGGTAATTATTTTGGAGGGGTGGCTTCAAAAAATTATGGAGACTCTAAGGGTTACTGCGAACTGCAAAAGTTTGGGAACCACTGATCTAGCTTATTTATATAATTCAAACATTACTTTGACATATTTGTACTTCAAACTACATAGCTGGAATTTTGCATTTTGTATTTCCAACAAATTTTTAAAAGAAAAAAGTATCTATTGAATACTTCAGAAAATACTTGTATCGTATGTATCAAACAGCATAATGGCATATGTATAGAGCAATTCTATTACAAACTGGCTTGCCCAACAACAGGTACACCCACTCAAAGAACAGTGTGTCATGTAGATGGCAGTTAGCGATAGCTTGTGGATACTGTAGGTAAACTCTACATTACGATTGAGGATTGCAATCACACCTAAAACAAGGCTGTTTTAGGATCTACTGAACTTCCATCTCAATAAATCTGCTGGACCCAGTGAGCTCAACTGTCCTTGCTGTTGTAATATTTATTTGGGTACTGTCCCACTAAATTAAGTTGCCATTGCTGTTGACAACTCCACTTGTCTGCTGGTCCCACTGAGCTCAACCGTCATTGTGGTTCCATATCTGATCAGCTGCCCTCTAAGCTCAACTGTCATTGCTGTTGCCATATCTATTTGCTGGACCGACTGAGACCAACTGTTAGCATCCTGGATCATGTGTCAAAGATGCAGAGACTGCATATTGTATTTTAGTATTCTCCATCTGCTCAATTTCACTGCACTACTTTGATTAATTGCTCTACCCCTCTCTCTCATTACCTACAAGATACACAAAGAGCATGGTCAGCCACGTGGAGAAAACGCTATCACCGCCAGTGAGACAAAACATCTCCTTGCACTATAAGGGTCAGGGAGTCAATCAGGAGGCAGCTCACAGTTACACCCTAGGACAACCCTTAGTGATGTGCGGTCATGTCACCGCTCGGTGGTCATCACATTTCTTAGGAGATTAATATTTTGTCAGCTCCTAGCATTTTCCTCACACTTCTCTCCAAATTCCCCTTCTCTATCCATTATACTATTTCTCCCTCCCCTATTATAATTCCCGTTTCACTAATTCCATCCTTGCTAGTCTGCACCAATTAACTGTTTTGTTTCCTGCATCCATCACAATCAACGACCTATATTAGCAAAAACAAACTTCACAACCACAAATTATACTTTCATATCCTCTTGTTCACCCTGTTCCTTCTCATGGCTGTTAGCAACATCCCACCCTAGCCTGGGCCCTGTGCAATTACCACTACCTACCACCCCAAAACTTTTCTTCCAACTTTTGCTTTCAATCCCACAAACCTTATCCATATATCTCCACTACCCTCCCTTCCATTTTCCTGTGCACTTTGGAATGCAAGATCTGTTAGTAACAATCTCACATCTCTCCATGATATATTAATTTCTCGAGCAAACAACTGTTTCTCTTTTATTTCACATGGATGTCCAAATCCTACCTAAAGATAAACATGTCCAAAACAGACCTTATGATCTTCCCTCCTACCAGAGCCACCACCTCCCCTCAAATCTCCTTCACCATCAATAACGTCAACATTTTATTTCAGTCTCCCTGTTATGGATCTGTGTGTGTTTTACTGAACAATTGAAAGATTTGTCAAAGTTAGGGGAAATAATCACAAAATGCATTATGTTTATCCCATGTGATGGCAGGTTAGCGGAGCCCTTTAAGGCTTGAGAATAACAAACAGTAGTGCACAGTAAACAGTCCAGGACATGCAACAATATAATAACAGTCACAATATCAAAGGAGCACAAGTCACAGAAGTACTGGTAAACTCAAAACATCAAGTATTAATATGAAGTGGAAGGCTTACAGAGTAATAACTTGGCAGGTTTGCATGACGATGAAGAGCTGAAAGGAGCAATGGTGTACATGTCCATGGAATTCACAGACACAGTATAACATGGAATTGAAACAGGAAGAAGAAACAAAAGCTGGATATAGCTAGAGTTCAGAGCAACAATCTGTATAGAGGACTAAACAATGACTGCCCATGAACAATGCAAGGGCACTAAAATAAAGCTAGGGAGGCAGGTGCAGGCATTTAGATAGAGAGAGGAGATTTAATTCCTCACAGGTAAAGCACATGATGTCCAAAACAGCAGCACTTCAGGGGGCACAGATGAACGGTATTACACAATGTTCTGGATACTGTCCAAACATTCCTAAGACCTCTGCCTTAGTGTCATATTACTGCAACCTCCTCTCACTCATCTATTGCTGCTTCAATCCATATTCAATGTTGCAGCAACACTGATCTTCCTCTCTTGTCACTCCACATATTCCCAGCTATTTTTCAACTCCCTACACTGTCATCCTGTGTCTTCCAGTTTCCAATTAAAAATACTCACCTACACTTACAAAGCCCTAAACAACTCCACCCATTAATACAGCTCAAATTTCTTCTGCAAAATATCTCCTTTTTCTCCCTTAATCTACCTCACACCTATGCTTCTCCTAGACTCTGGTAACCACCTCTCACTCCTTCCTACTCACATGCTGCTATCTACTTATGGAATTGTCTACCATGACCAAACAGACTCTACCAAAGTTCTCTCTTCCCCACTTGCCTGCACCAGGCCCTAAAGCTGGCTAGTTCCACCTCTAGTATCAATGCATCCTTGATCTGTATGTAAAGACTTAAGCGTAATTGATTGTATAGTGCTGGATCATTCCACTTGGAACCAATGCCCAAATTTTGCACAATACTCTTCCACCATCCCGCTATCTGGCTTGAGCGATCACAGATGTGTTTCAGCTGAGGCTACCTTGTCAGATTCAGAATACAGCAGACTGATGGTGTCAAAGATTACATTAACAGTTAACAAAGCAGGATTACTAGGTCTGAGGCTAAAAGCTCATTTCTGGAAATCACCTTTAAGCAATGAAATGGTGATTCCCACTCTTTGTTCTTGTGTATCAGAGTTTACAGCTTTCTTTAAAATTGGAGATTTTCTTCCATCCCCCTGAAAAGCAATTTGCGTGGCTCAGTTTGGATTCCACTATAGAATCTCAGGTTGCCTGGGATGTTCTGGAAGCCACTTCCTGGGCAGATAATTAAACCAAAAGTTCTTGATCCACTTGTGAGAGCATCTTGATCTGGTTCGCCAAACTTGAGCTGAACTAGGTGGTCCAGCTGGGATGCTAGAGGCAAAGAGTGAGACGACCTGAGGATCACGTGGTTCCTAACACTGGAAATATTCCTTAGAGATTCTGATCCATGTTGACATGAAAGCATCATGTGTTGCTGCAGATTTGTCAGATGCACATTCATGTTTACGAATCTCCCATTCTACCATATCCCAAATATGCTGTAAAGGATTGAGATCTGTTGATCATGAAGACCACTGGAGTATACTGGACTCATTGTTATGTTCATGGAGCCAGCTTAAGATGACATGTGATTTGTAACATAGGGTGATATTATCTGTGTAGTAACCATTAGAAGATGGGTAGACTGTGGACATACAGGAATGCATATGGTCAGCAACAATACACAAGTAAATTGTGACATTGAAACAATGCTAATTTGGTTTTATGGGGCCTAATATATGTCATGAAAACACTATTACATCACCACCAGTTACTGTTGCCTTCCTGTCAGCTTGAATCTGTCTGACCATTCTCTTCTGACTTTTCTCATTAACAAGACGTTTTCACCTACTGAATATTTTTAGGTTTCTGCAATCTCTAGAGACTTTTGTGCTTGAAAATCCCAGGAGATCAGCAGTTTTTGACAAACACAAATCACCCCACCTGACACCAACAATCATTCCAAGGTCAAAGTCATTTAGATCACATTTATTCACTTTTCTGGACAACTGAACCTCTTTGCCATGCCTGTATGCTTTTATGCATTGAGTTGTTGTCACATGATTGGCTGATTCAATATTTGTATAAATGAGAATATGTACATGTTTACACAATTAATTGGCCTTATTTATATCCAAAAAACTAGATAGGTAGAAAAAGGGACAGCTGATCTAAAGTTAAGCTATTTCATATGCTCAGTCCCACAATCGCTGTAATTGAATAATAGTTTTTTTTAAGTTTAAATAATATCAAGTACAAAAAATTTTCAGCATATAAAAAATGTTTACTGTAATATTTATACTGATTCTAGAGGAGCATGGAAAGCAAGGGAACAAAGTAAATACTATGACTATTTCAAGCATGTATTTGGGGGGGTTTCCTGTTGCCCAGAGTGTTATGGTGGAGTCTATTCATTTCAGTTGGGGTGATGAGACTAATAATTTAATGCAGTTAAATGCAGTTAATGCAATAATGTAGTTTGGGGGCTATTAATTGTATATGGGGCTTACTTTGGGGAGAAGGGTTATTTATTATATGTGAATATTAATAATTTAATGTTGGGGCTGGTTGGGGGATATACATATGTCTATTTATTAAATGTGGATACTATTAATTTAATAGTAAATGGAAAAACAAAACAAAAAAAGTGCCTGATAATTGAGTAATTTTAAAGGAGCAAACATCAAAAATTGTGCTACAATAAGCAAAAGTGAATTAGCCTCGTACCAACGTGAGTACACTGAAAAAGTCACTGAAGCCAACAGCAGGATGTTTATTTTTAAAAAATACTGCACTATCAGATACTTTTTTGTTTTGTTTTGTTCTACATTTATAGGTAAATCGCCTTGACTCACAGCAAGGCTCACAGAACTTGACTTCCACCTTGTTGTTTTATGCGTTTTTATAAACAGGGCCCCCAACATTCCAGGGGGTATATTTACTAAACTGCGGATTTAAAAAAAAAAACAATCAGATTCTAGTTAACATTTATTTAGTATATTCTAAAAAATGACAGCTAGAATCTGACTCCACTAGTGAGTTTAGTAAATATACCCCCAGAATTCAGAGATGCAGCTATTGCGCTTAAGACATGAGTAGCAGCAGGTAGTGAAAGCTGCTAGAAAAGGTAGGAGAGAACAGGACAGTCTACCCAGTATCCTGGTTCTGGTGGGGAGGTCCCGATTTTGGGTGACTGTCCCAGTTTGGACTTTGTCCTAACTGCTGGACAAGCCGCAAGGTCAGTCCCACTTCAAACTGCTCTGCTCATGAAAACCTAACAGTAGTGCACATAGTGTTGCATAAGTATTTGAAGGGGATGGGAAGGGGTTTAAGAGCAACTTTGCACTGTCTTGAATTGTAACTACGGCCCCTACTATGGCGACATGGTGTGTAAACTCCCCTGTAGAAATCCTGTGTTTGCGCCTGCAAATGACATACATTTTACATAAATTTAGTTGAGGTTTCAAATTACATTTCATTCCATTTTATACTGTAATTACATAGCATGCTATAATATCGCAAATATACTATTAGCCGTAATGATTTAAAAACTAGAACTTGCCTTTTTAAATTGAACCACCAAATAAGAAGAAAAAAGCATTCATGATGTCATCCAGAAGCTAGCAATGACCTTTACAATTATGTAACAGCCCCTCTTTAAAAAATGAGAAATTGTTCACACATGAACAATAAGTTGGACAAATGTTGACTGTATGGATGGATGGCAAACAATAAGCCATCACTCAGAGACTTAAATCATGTGTGAAGTCTGTGAAAAAGGCTTTAGATAATGATATCTAAATATCTAATAATAAATGTAGATATGCTAGAAAATAGTATTAGCCTAAAATTTTATTTTGCTACTGCACATGTTAAACATAATAGTAATAACAATTTATTGTAGAAATTTCTTTTTATACAGAGACAAGTACACCTTATTATAATGGAAGGAAGAATACTCTTTGTAAAGCACAGGAAAACCTCTTGGATGCAGCCAAAATGATAAAACTTCAAAAGAGGTAAATTTCAACAGTACATTGACGGAAACACAAAGCCATACTTGAGTTATCTGGCAAGAAAAAAGTGACATTTTTTGGCCCAGTCAAATTTCTGAGTTGAATCCATGGAAAATTGATGTGAATTGATAAAAACTTATATTCCACATCCCAAAAAATTTAGCAGAGCTAAATACAATTCTCTGCATATATTAAATTAGGCAGACTGGAGCATGGACTGTTAATAATAATTTACATTTTACCTTCCATTAGTCACTTCTCAAAATAATAATTATGCAATTACAACATAATGGGCCTGATTCACAAAGGAAAATAAAGCAAAAAAAGGAGTAACTTTGAATTGTGGTAAAATCATATTATATTGAATACATACATTGAAGGAGCTAGTAAAAAAGCATTGGCCTATTGTTGGATTTCTCAAGTGGCCATAATAGGACTGGTATCATCTTGTATGTACTATTCTCGTGTCCATTGTATATACCTGTAACTGTTATACCTGTGTGACTGACATGTATGCATGCCAGAATATGAGTATGCGAGTAAGAGGAACTGTAAAAAAAAACATTTTCAGTACAGTACACATTAAGAACATCCTGATTTATGTATTTTGTGTAAAAAAAAAAAAAAAACATTTAAAAAAAATTAACAAATATTTTTATTTATGATAATGGTAATTTATTTAACAGATTTTTTTTGCATGCGTTCAGATGGTACTTGATATTGCATATACTGTACATGCATATCCTGCAGTATGTTGTTTCTGTGTACATATGGTAAGAAACATATAGCCAGATCGTACTTATACCCATATTCAAATGCAAACGTTCGTTGTGAGATCTGCTTGTACTTGTATATGGATGTGCGTGCAGGTTAAATCCGATTTTTATAAATGTAAGTTGGGTTCACATTGCATTCGATGATGAATTAGGCCCATTATATTTTGTGCCTACACTCATATTGGTCTCCGGAGTTAAAGGAAATTTTGCTAGTAAACATAGTGCTGCTACTGGCAGCCCCAAATGAGTATAATTATACATCTACCTGAGCTACTCTTCCCCCGTTAGTTCTATCTCTCTGTCTCTCTCTTTCCCTATCATGGGAATTGAAGTTCATCAACGATGGAGTGCTGAAGGTTGCATATTCTTGTTGCATGCTAGATTGAAAACATTGTTTACTATGAAAATACAGTATGGATAAAGACTGGTAATAGCCCATATCTTGTTGTATGTAGTAGTTGATGCATATAAAGTAACATTAATCCTTCACTTCTCAGTATATTCTTGACCCCTTTTACCAAGAAACCATGAGTAAGGTTTGTTTACTTTTGTGTATAGGACATTTTCCTTATAGATGGTTGTTGCTCAAAATTATTTCAATACATGCAACACATGTTACTCAGCTTCCATTACATTTTTAATAAATGTGAAAGTCAAATAGCACAAATTAGTAAATTCACTTGAAAATAGACAGATGATGATTATGTATTCAGATAGGTGTTGCTTTTAGTACAGTTTTGACATGCTTTTACATTTTCATCTCCCAATAACATATAATGAAATAATATGTCCCCCAATCATATATAATAAAAAAAATATTTCCAACAATCATATATAATGAAATTATCTGGTTCCTGATCCTAAATATTCAAATAATATGGACCCATATCCTAAAAAAATATATAAATAATACTAAAATTTGAACTAAATTCACTTATTAAATATATTTTTTATACATTGATTCATATGATAAAGTTTCCTCAGCTTACTAATTGCAGTACATGTTACCGTGCATTTAATAAGCATAACCAGCGGATGGCAGACAAGGGCTTTGAATTCTGAATAGCATTATTTTTCTGCTTTAAAATGTATTTAACTGCAGGCATGATAAAGATGTATATATGTATTTGACATACAATTTTCTAGCATTAAAATATATTTGTAGGCAATTCAATTGCATTTTCCCATTGTAAATACACAAAATAGAACCAGTAGCATTTTCAAAAATGCTGTCATAGTAATCACAGTAATTCCACAATGCAACACCAAAAACACCAGTGTGTATGGTAAAATTCAAAAAACATTTTAGCGTCATGTCCATTTACATGCATCTCACATGAATTAAAATACATTTAAAATACATTTAAAAAGGCAGTGGACATGAACCCTTGTAGTGAAGTGGGGTATGAGGAGCATACAGAAATACCATTTATAAATAAAATAGTAAGAGTCTTCTTATACAAGCAAAATGTTGGCATTTCCACAACTAGCTTATTACATACAGTACTAACTCACAAAACCAATACATTCATTATTAATTTTCATTGTAGGAGTTACAGTTAGGTACACAAGACAAGACAAAACCATGTTGCTATATTTTGTTATCGTATTTCATAATTCATATGTTAGTGGCACAAAAAAAAAAGTTCTGTTAGGCTTCATACACACCAGCAACTAAAAACTACGTATTTAAAAGCGTTTTAATGCTAGTACAATGCAAGTAACATTGTTTCCTATATCACCACACTGGCTTACAGTGCTACCTACATTTGGGAGTGCTGCATTTTGCATAGTTTTACGGACACTGCCTACTCCATTTTTTTTGGTTCAATGTAAAAAGTATGCATTGCAGTCAATGAAGTATTCTCCACTTACCTCCCTAAATGCAAGCACAAGATCTCGATAATGTTCGACATGCAGTGTTACTGGCGTTTGAATTTAGAATATTTACAAATTGTCATATTTATTAATTTCCAATTAATTAAAGGATGTTTGCATTCAACTATTTATAAACATTTAATAATGCAGAATCTCATGTACAAGTAACCGTTATTCTATCTGTCAAATACTTCTGGCAGCGAGCGCAGGGATTATGATATCACCATTTTCTAGTAACCTTTCTACATATACTTTTCTACTCTGGTAAATCGGATAAATGCCCTATTAAATGAACACTGGTTACAGTGCTAAGAAGCTGAGAAAGCACAACACAAAAAAGTAGGGAAAGAGTACATTAGTAACATGCTGGAACATATTTATTTTATGGGAAACGGTTACGTGCACAATATAATGAATGCTGTTCAAAAATACCTGTAAGAGAAAATGAAGGGCCAAGCACACACATTCCTAATACCCTATCAAGAAGACAATCAGATAGATAAGATTGACAATTCACTGCATTATGGGGGACGTTCAATGTATTCCGGCCATCTGAGGACATCCTGGAACACACACACACACCAACACCTAGCCATAGCTAGTCAAACAGGCTATACCCACTGTTTCAAATTGAATAGTCAGCAAACGTGTATTGATTCAAATGTTTTTATTTCTCTTTATGGTTGTTTATGTAAAATTTCACAGCTAACCAGTTTTTCAGTGCAGATGGTTCAACCATGATGCATGCGACACAATAATGCTTTATGGGCACCCTGTATGTCTGAATTAATTTCAGAAGGTGCTTGTCTACAGCTTTGACCTCCTCTCTGTTCCAGGTTTTTTGTTCACTTCTTCACTTATTTAAAGAAAGCATAATTGTCCATTACAGATGAACCTGAGAAACACAGAGAAAACAAAGTGCACTGATTAACAAAGTATTGTTCAACGCCAACTTTTGGAAACTTGGTTGTACTTTTGTCCTGCATTGTCGGATTCTTACATTGACCTAATTGTGAAATAAAAGTGTTGACTATTATGAGCCGCGGCGGTACTCACAACCTCCGCGACTCGCTTCCAGGCTCCTCCAGCGTCCCGGCCATCACCTTGACGACCGGGACGTCATTTCCGGGATAGACCTGGCCGTTGCCAAGGCAACGGTCGGCCACTAGAAACACTTCAGTGCCGCGTCCCGGCAAGGCAGGAAGCCGGGTGCGCGCAACACATACACTAGCTTGTGGGCTAATTAAGTATATTCTGTAGGGTAATTACCAGGGGTGGTGAGGGCTCCAGAGCAGGCGCTGATTGGCTGTCTCTTGTATTTAAGGCACGGAGGGCTTAGCCTCCCTGACGGTTATAGCGTCTTAGTTGTGTACTTGTGCTGACCTGCTCTCATTTACGGCTGGATTTCTGTTGTGACCCTTTTGCCTGTTTACTGGATTTTGCCTTCTTGCCTGTGACCCTGACCTTTTGGCCAGTACCTTGGATTCTGCTGATTTGCTCGTGACCCCGACCCTTTGGCGTGTTTCCTGACTATTCTTCTCTGCAAGTGACCCCTGACCTTGGCTTTCATCTAACCATCCATTACCATCTGTACTGTCTTCAGGCCTGCACTGCGATTACTATAACGAACCTACACTACTTTGGAGTTAAGTCCTGGGGGCATCCGAGTACCAGTGAGCGCGTCTAGCTCTACGGGAAAGGCGGCTGCTATAGGCGAAGACCCCTGTCAGTCCATTCTGCAGGTTCATTATCTGACCACTAGCAGCCTAACATCGACAGAATGCATGCCTGCATGTCTCTCTGATATAGGGAGTTGCTCATCCTCTCACTCATCACTTTGTAGCTAATTTTAAAACCTACCAATTGGATCAATGTTAATATTTAAAACATTCTTGCTTTTAAATTCTGCCAGTCTTCCCCTCTCAAGACACAATCTGCCTTGCATCCTGTAAGCACTCAGATCTGCTATGCATTACATCTACACAAATGTGTCTCCCTCTGTAAGAACTGTTCTTTCTGGCGCGGCCGTGCGATGATCTCTGGCGGTTGCTGAGCAACCGCCACCTCCCGTGCAACTGCTCCCTCTCAACCACTGGTCCCCAGAGCGAACAGCTCCTCTGCTCAGCTCCCGGGGACTATGCTGCTCTCCCCTCCAGGGTGAGTGTGGCGGAGAGGGGACCCCCATCCCGTCTCCCCGCTCACCCTGCAGGTCATGCCCCTCTCTTCTCCCATAATATTCCTTAGGGAAAATGTTTGATATACATTAAAAAAATAAATTAAATACAAAATAAAATTAAATTAAATAAATAATATAAAAAAATAAAAATAAAAATAATAATGAGAAAAAATCATATCTATTGTATTTGCTTGCGAGTGTATGCGTATGCATGTGCATGTATAGGCATGTCTATGATGTGTATATATTAAAATAAATGATGCAATAAATTAAATCAAATACATATTAAGAATAAATTATATAAAACATATTTAAAAATAAGAAAATGTATATGTGTATGTATGTGTGAATATGTATGTATATATGTATGTATATGCACGTATGTATGTATGTGTATATACCATGTATACATGTATATATGTGTATGCATATGTGTATTTATATATAGGTGTATATATATGTGCGTATGTGTATATATGTATGTGTGTATGTATGTATGCATATGTGTATGTATATATGTGTCTGTAGATGTATGTATGTATGCATGTGTATGTATGTGTATGTCTATATATATATATATATATATATATATATATATACATGCACATGTATATATATGTGTGTGCGTGTATGTGTATGTGCGTGTATGTATGTATATGTGCATGTATATGTGTATAGTTAAATACAACACAGTTTGCCCCCTGTGTTCTCACCACTATGCTGCCCTAGCATGCCCATATAGACAGTCACATTTGGGGTGTGCCCCCCCCAGTTTCACGCACACGTGTTCCCCCATTTCGCCATGAAACATCCGCCCCCCCCACACACCATTATATGTTTCCTCCAGCACCTGCAACTCTCCCCCCACACACCTAGGGGTCTTGTGAACCCCGTGCGCCTCCCCATTACCACGGTTTTACTGCCCCATCTCCAGTTAGCTACCTGCATTCTGCATCATGTCTTGTTTTAACCACTTTGTCCACACCAATACCACAGATTACACCGGGCAAGGACGTTTTTTCGGACACTGCACCAAGGCGTCACAGTGGCTTGAGTGGTGCAGACGCTGAGGATCAACACCCTACATTGGGTATTAGAGAAGCTGGAGGAACCTATGGAAGCTGGATCGACGAAGTGAGTATGGCGCACCCTCTACGTGCCAGACCTTATTTCAATCACCTTTAAAAACTCTTCTGTTTTCTGCCGAGGTGCTTATGCATGTGGGAGGTTAGCACACACATAGGATGTTGGCAGCATAACAGCAAACCTAACTAATGCAGCCGCACAGCTCGACACGCAGGGTTGGGACAGGGTTCAGTCGACTATGACACCCTTAAGGTGGCAACTTATGAGCCCTAGCAAGTTGACTGCTGGTTTTTAAATCTTCACAGGCCTCCATTGTACCCAGGGCTTACGGCAGGCTAGAGCATGCGTAGTTATCACCATATGGGAAGCAACACTTTATCGTCGAAGCAGAATTAATATGATGTCCGTATGACAACCGCTTTGAGTAAGCTCGGTAGAACACCCAGCCTATCAACAGGTTTTTTACAGTTACAGAAATAAGGTTAGCAGTGATGAGTCCGATCTGAGTCACTATGCTTACTGGCATTGGGTTTCCCACATATGGGGGTCTTGGCACGTATCATCACGGAGTGAAGAAGATTTTGCCCATAAAACATCTACATATACCCTTATTCCTTCATGATTCAGCAACAACAGGTTTGATTTGGCAGAGTACTAGTCTTATTTACAGAATTTGTTTTTTCATCATTTACTGTTGCAATTAATATTTTTTTTCCTTAGGTATATTTTATAGCTACACTTACAGGTATAGCTACATTAAGCCAGTGATATACACATTTAAATGTCATTCTATTATGAACAGAATTGCTAAAAATGGTTGTCTTGCTTTATGATAAAATAGATAATAGAGGGCTGGTTTAGCAAGAATACCCACTGCTCAGTGTCTTGCCCATTACGGGGCTTACCCAGGTAAGTATCTCTGTGACTAGATGCTATTAATAAGCAGATTCAGAGTTATCATTATCTATAAAGTAATTTGAACATCATATACAGCCACATTATTGGGCTCTACCATTAATGTCTCTGTATTGGCCCACTCTATTTGTATTTAGCCAGTCATGTTTTTGTTAAATTTATGTCTGTCAATCTAAGGACTCTCGCTTGCAATGGCCTTGTGATTACGAGCATTATGTCAACTCTTTGTTCAGTGAATACGGAGATCTTATCTCAGCTATAAATCCTCGATACACTAATTGTAGCTTCGGGGGCATATTAATCTATAATATTTTGGATGAAGCTGTAACAGCGTGAGTATGTCCAAGTACAGGGCTTCAGTTACTACACTTGGCAATGGTTAATACTTTATTTGCAATGCGGGCTTCATGGGGACACAGGGCGTCCATGTCTTACTGAGCGGAGAACCTAACACTGTCAATGGTTTAGTTAACATTATATGCCGTTCGCTTCCTACACTAATTTTAAACCATAGCAGTCCTCTAGGCGCGGTCACAAGGAGGCAACAGAGATACAGCAGACACATAGAATTAACACGTCTAAAACAGACCACGTGGAGGTTGCTGGATCCACGTGGGCAAAGCATTGAGACTGATATTTGCCCTCTAACATTAACGAAACAGGGCAATGGGACAAAACCTCCCTATTCCCCCTTGTTTTTATATATGTCTCCTTGTCTTTATTTTCATATAAGATAGTTAAGTATGTAAAAGGTCTTGTGAAGGGGAAGAAGTGCATACATAGTAAACTATTTAATAGAAAGAGCTGTAGAATATCTCAAATCCAGTAACTTACAGGATCCCAAACAGCATAGATTTATTGGAGGGATATCATGTCAAACAAATCTTATTGACTTTTTTGACTGTGTGACTTAAGTAATATGACAAGGGGGACTGTATATGTAGCTTATCTAGACTGTAGTAAGACATTTAATACTGTCCCACATCCCAAACTGTTGAATGAACTCGAAAGCTTGGAATTGAAGTCTAAGATGGTTGAATGGAAAAGATCTATGTTTCAGGATAGAAAACAGAGGATTGACGTAAATGAAGTGCCTTCACAGGGGGAGGGAGGGTGTTACCAATGGAGTACCCTATGAATTTCGTACTTGGTCCAGTGCTTTTTAATATCTTCATTGTTGACATTGCAAATGGTATTGAAGGGAAAGTATACCTTTTTACAAATACAACAGGGTAGACATATAAAAAGGGGTAAAACAAATGACTGATGATCCAGGTAGGCTAGAGGAATGGCTAGAGGAATGGTCAAGAGTGTGGCAACTACAGTTTAATGCCAAAAAATGCAAAATCATGCACTTGGGTCTCAAAAATCCAAAGGCTAAATATAGTTTTACTGGCACTATATTGTAAACTACTGAGGACTTATCATCAAATAGGGTTTGAGGTTACCATAGGTTATAAAATGGATTGAGACTAGAGAGGCCAAGTGATTCTAATCTGCTGTGAAATTCTATGTTTCTCTGGCAAACAGGTCTTGTTGGTGACACAGTGCATGTAACCTTTGGAAACTGCATCTTTTTTTTGTTGGTTGCATTGAATCAGGACTCTGCGTCCTGTCCTCATTACCTTATAGTTGTGTACAGAGTTATCTCTATTTCTAAGATGTATAAATTGTATTCCTTTTCTTTGAGATATTGAAGTGCCCTTGTAACTTCAGACTCATCACTGTGAACATGCACAATAGGCTGGGTTAATTCACTGTAAGCAGCACAGCTGTTTGTTATACACTCTGGAGCCATCACCTTTATGGGAAGTATTTGTACAGACACTTAATCATATTTTCGGGCTTTCATCTTTAAAACACCATTGCCATCAGGTAGAGAATCATTGTGCGTTGAATAAGTCTCTCTGTTTTTTATGTTTGTACATTTCCCTGCAATGGTAACTTATCACCTCTGTTGCTGGTATCTGAACCTCTCTCCATGGTATGAACACACACACTTTTTGTCTGACAAAAGAAACATGACAAATTTTACTGCAGGGTCTACAGTCATAGCCAAAAGTTTTGAGAATGACACAAGTGTTGGTTTTCACAAAGTTTTCTTCAGTGTTTTTAGACCTTTTTATCAGATGTTGTTATGGTATATTGAAGTAAAATTACAAGCATTTCATAAGTGTCAAAGACTTTTATTGACAATTACATTAAGTTTATGAAAACAGTCAATATTTGCAGTGTTGACCCTTCTTTTTGAAAACCTCTGCAGTTCGCCCTGGCATGCTGTCAATCAATTTCTGGGCCACATAATGACTGATGGCTTTCCATTCTTGCCAAATCAATGCTTGGAGTTTGTCAGAATTTGTGGGGGGGGGTTTGTCCACCCACCTCATGAGGATTGATCACAAGTTCTCAATGGGTTTAAGGTCTGCAGAGTTTCCTGGACCCAAAAATTTGATGTTCTGATCCCCAAGCCACTTAGTCATCAATTTTACCTTATGGCAAGGTGCTCCATAATGCTGGAAAAGGCATTGTTCGTCACCAAACTGTTTTTGGATGGCTGGGAGAAGTTGCTCTTTGAGGATGTTTTGGTACCATTCTTTATTCAGGGCTGTGTTCTTAGGCAAAATTGGAAGTGAGCCAACTCCCGTGGCTGAGAAGCAACCCCCAAACATGAATGATCTAAAGGGTGCTTTAATGTTGGCATGACACAGGACTGATGGTAGTGCTCTCCTTTCCTTCTCTGGACAAGCATATTCCCAGATGCCCCAAACAATCTGAAAGGGGATTTATCAGAGAAAATGACTTTACCCCAGTCCTCAGCAGTCCAATCCCTATACCTTTTGCAGAATATCAGTCTGTCCCTGATTTTTTTCCTGGAGAGAAGTGGCTTCTTTGCTGGCATTCTTGACACCAGGCCATCCTCCAAAACTCTTTGCCTCACTGTGCATGCTGATGAACTCACACCTACCTGCTGCCATTCCTGAGCAAGCTCTGCACTGGTGGTGCCCTGATTCCGCAGCTGAATCAACTTTAGGTTATGGCCCTGGCACTTGCTGGACGTTCTTGAGCGCCCTGAATCCTTCTTCACAACTATTGAACATCCCTCCTTGAAGTTCTTGATGATCCGATAAATGGTTGATTTAGGTGCAATCTACCAGCAATATCCTTACCTGTGAAGCCCTTTTTGTGCAAAGCAATGATGATTGCATGTGTTTCCTTGCAGGTAACCATGGTTAACAGAGGAAGAACAATGATTTTAAGCACCACCCTCTTTTTAAAGCTTCCAGTCTCTTATTGTAACTCAATCAGTATGACAGAGTGATCTCCAGCATTGTTCTCGTCAACACTCTCACCTGTGTTAACGAGAGAATCACTGACCTGATGTCAGCTGGTCCTTTTGTGGAAGGGCTGAAATGCAGTGGAAATGTTGTTTTTGGGATAAAGTTCATTGTCATGGCAATGAGGGACTTTGAAATTAATTGCAATTCAACTGGTCACTTTTCATGACATTCTGGAGTATATGCAAATTGCCATCATAAAAACTGAGGCAGCAGGCTTTGTAAAAATAATATTTGTGTCATTCTCAAAACTTTTGGCCAGGACTGTATTAGAAATGTCTCTGGCATTGACTAGCACAGTCAGTTAAGTAGGGACCTCATTTTGTGTATAGTTTTCATCTGAATACAGATGGAATGATGACTGTTTGGTATGATTGCGGAAGTACTGTGAACAGTTAGGGCCAAAGTCCATCAATGAATCCTGAAAAGAAATTCATAGCCAAATATGTTAATGAACTTGTATGTTGCTGAATGCTTTTGAAAATTGTGCTAATCTCTAAGGTTACACGTATGGAAATATAGAAAATGATTTATCTTTATTACTTATCAACGGATGGAAAAAGGTTAATCCATTGTGTGGGTTAATCATTGAGTAATTGAGTGGTCATCACTTATCCCAGAAATGCAGCGGAGAACAGGTAGACCCATAATTCACCTGAACAACTAGATTATTGCAATTTGGTCATTCACATGTGTAACCATATTGTCCACTGACCTTGATATTCATCACTTGTGTCAAAAATTCAAATATGCTGTGAGCACATAGGGTGATTAACATAGTAAAAAAGTAGCATGTGAATTACTTTCTGCACCATTAACTATATATATATATATATATATATATATATATATATATATATATATATATATATTGACACAATGGCACCTGACAAGGGTTGGGATAAATTAGTATGCTTTCAGTTCTTGAAGTTGATCTGTTGGAGGCAGGAAAAATGGGCGAGTTTGGCAAGGGCCAAATTGTGATGGCTAGATAAATGGGTCATTGCAACTCCGTTTTGTTAGGTGATACCGGTATGCAGTGTTTAGTACCTACCAAAAGTAGTCCAAGGAAGGATAACCAGTGAACTGGTAACAGGGTCATGGGTACCAAGGGCTCACTGATGCATGTGGGGTGTGAGTGTCATACCCCAACCAAACCCTAAGTACCCCCGGAATGTATGTATATATATATATATATATATATATATATATATATATATATATATATATAGAATCATATAGAAATATAAGTGTGTACACTGAGCTGTATTTTTCTCACTGCAGAAATTGCTGTAATTACCTATATTATATGTTGCAATTGCTTATATACCATTGCCCACATTCACTATTAAGTGACTTGTGATGCTTTCTCTAACCTAATTGTCAATAGAAGAACATGCTTAGTTAAAACATTGGTTTTAGAAGTCTGCACAGAAGAAGAAGGGTTAGGGACTCTGGGCCTGATTCATTAAGGATCTTAACTTAAGAAACTTCTTATTTAAGTCTCCTGGACAAAACCATGTTACAATGCAAGGGGTGCAAATTAGTATCCTGTTTTGCACATAAGTTAAATACTGACTTTTTTTTCATGTAGCACACAAATATCAGCTTTTAATTTCAGTGTACAAATAAGCTCTCAAGTATTTGTGTGCTACATGAAGGCTGACTGGACATGTGACCCCTGAGGCAGACTGGACATGTGACGACTGAGGCTGACTGGACAGCAGCTGAGTTTTGGCAGGAAAGTTCCAGGTTTTCAACTGCCATGTTGGGTGCCGGAGGAGAGAGGCTAAGAGCACAGTGACACGCAGCTGAGTGATGCTATTCCCAGCAGTGAGAACAAAAGCATCGGGACTTGGCTGAAGTGCTAAAAAGTTAGAAGAGAAAATGATAAAATATGCAAATATATTCTGAAATGCCATACCGTTAATGACTATGCTAATACAGCTTTAGGCAAATATATATTGTGGCTATTTCAGAGCTTCCACACCAGATTGCTCACAGCCTAAGTTTGGTTCCAGCATCTCATACTCACCATCAGCTCACTGCCCAGGGCATTTGAGTGGAGGCAATAATTCACATCTGATTATTCCTACAGATTTGCAGTTTATAGTGGCTGCATTTACTGCGGCTACTACTGAAGGGTCTATTGTTTTAATTCACTATTTTTTCTATTTCTTTCACTTGTTTTTAATATTTTGCCATAATTCTCTAAATAAAGGCTTCGGCCCGGACACATATATGTACAGGTGATTTCAACCATATATATTAGTGGACTGGAGTGCCCTACAGTGTTCTTTTGAACTCCAACTTTTTCTCTTTGATTTGTCTGAGTTTCTGATGCAGACTTCACTGCTGTGAGTGAGAAGAGGGGATTCCCTGCTGAAAGATGCCCTTCAGTGGATGACATCCAGAGAGGTCTGTAAAAGAAATAATAAAAAAAAATCTCCTCACTGATGTCAACCCTTCTTTATATTCCCAGCTGACAGCCTTAGTGTACCACTGATTCACTGACTGGGAAATGTGCAGAATAATCCCAGTGACAAGGATAATTGTGCAGTAGTTAATGCATACATTAAAAGAAAAAAAATCTATTTACTTGGACTGTGAACAGGGACATAAAGAGCCAGGCATTCCATAATAATAAGTACAGATCTGTTTAAAGTAGAGATGCTCACTGACCCCCGTGTTTTGGTTTTGGATCTGGATTACCTTCGGATTTTGGTTTTGCCAAAACCGCCCTTGTGTGTTTTGGTTTTGGTTTTGTTTTGCTATTTTTTACAAAATTCCATTTTTTGGGCTAAAGTCACATAATTTAGGTATTATTTTGTACCTACATCATTATTAACCTCACCAACACTAAATTCCAGTGATTTCCATTCAATTTTTACCATCTCACAGGTCACAATATGGTTTTCATATACTTTCAGGCAAATACTGCAGCAAGCTGGCTGGATGTTAAGTGACAGAGCAACGAAACAAACGCACTGCAGTTTATATCACATCTAGAAAACATTGCCACACCAGTGTCACAAACTCACAATAGAAAAGTAATACAAGATGGAATTGTCCTAGGGACATCCCACACACCCATATGTTGGATCTTACAAAGGACATGCACACTTTAACAAACCAAGCACTTCAGCCACAAGGGCTGCCACTTTTGTGGCTGAAGTGCTTGGTTTGTATGGGCCCCCACTAAACCAGCTATCAATGCCCTGAAGGCAGGTTAGACCAACAATGCTGTAAAATTTATTTCACACTGTCAAGATGTTGTCGTCATCATCTTCAGCATCATCCTCACCCTCATCAGTGTGTACTTCATCATCACAGACTATTAATTCATCTCCGCTGGAATCCGCCATTACAGAAGTGTCAGTACTTAGATGTATTTGCCGGTAAAGGCCTTCCTCGTGGAAGATGTAATTCATTTTAATGAACATCATCTTTTTCACATTTTTAGGAAGTAACCCCCTACGTCGATCACTGACAAGGTATCCAGCTGTGCTGAAAGCTCTATCTGAGTACGCACTGGAGGGTGGGCAGCTTAGGTATTGCAAAGCAAGTTTGTACATGTTTTTCCTCCCAGTATGGAAAGACACTGTCCTCCACCATCCTTTGCATGTTAATAGTACGATTAGATGGACACATTTTTTTACTAAAATCTTTCAAACCAGACCAGATGTCAAACTGTTGTGGTCTGCCACCTGCGTCATCCCTGCTTCTCTTTGGTAAGTGCAATTTCTTACGAGCAGCAGCTGCCTGAGAAACTGAAGGAGGAGACGTCGTTAAGCCAAGGACCAGTTCAGCGGTCAACTTGCTGACCAGGAGCTCCTTGCATCTGTTCAGATCTCGGTCCTTTGGAAGCAAAGAATCTACGTAGGTCTTAAACCTAGGATCAAGCACAGTCACCAAAACATAGTGATCCAACTTCAAGATTTTAATAACTCATGAATCATTGCAAAGCGAATTAAGTACTTGATCTACAAGGCCAACATACTTTGCGGAATTGCTTTCTTTCATCTCCTCTTTCAGTTTGTCATGCTGCTTTTCCAAAAGTCGAATTAAGAGAATGACTTGGCTCAAGCTAGCAGAGTCTGAACTCACTGCACACGTCACAACTTCAAATGGTTTCAGCACCTTGCACAGCACAGAAAGGATTCTCCACTGTGCAAGACTAAATACATTCCCCCTCCTTTCCCAATGTCATTGCTTGTGCAATACACTTTTATGGCTTTACGCTGTTCCTCCATCCTCTGAAGCATGTACAGGGTGGAATTCCACCTTGATAACACCTCTTGCTTAAGTTGGTGGCAGGGCAAATTAAAATTGTTCTTGGAGCTGCTGCAATCTCCTATATGCTGTGGCAAAATGCCGGAAATGTCCCGAAATTTTAAGGGCCACCGAAAGCATCTCCTGCACCTCACAGTTATTTTTCAAGAAGCTCTGCACCACCAAGTTTATTGTGTGAGCAAAACAGGGAATGTGAAGGAATTCAGCCAGCTGTAATGCTCGCACAATATTGTTATCAGAAATGACATATCCTGGGGAGGGTCCAAGTGGCATAAGCCATGTATCAATGACATCCCTTAGTTTTCTTAACAAATTATCAGCTGTATGCCTGTTAGTGAAGCCGGTGATACAAAGAGTAGCCTGCCTATGAGAAATGTTACCTAGTTGTGTACATGCTGCTGCTGTTCCTTCTTGTGAAGGCGAAGGACCCAACCAGTGGTCTGTCACAGTCATATAATCTTTTGGTTGACCACTTCCACTTGTCCACATATCTGTGGTTAAGTGTACAGTGGGTAAAATGGCCTTTTTAAGCCCAATTATTATATTTTATGAACGTTCTGGTATAATTTAGGAATAGTTTTTCTTGAAAAATGGTGTCACGATGGAATTTTGTAATGGGGGACACAAAACCTCAATTAACTGTGAAAAACTAGCTGCGCTTATAGTGGATATTGGATGCAGATCTAACACTAGCATAGTCGCCATGGCGTTTGTGATCTGCTTTGCGACTGGGTGACTGCTGTCATACATGCTTCCTCTAGCAAAAGATTATTTTACAGTTAATTGTTGTAAAGTACTAGTACTCTTCTTCTTGGGCTGCTTATGGGAGGAAGATTCACCCCCAGAAGCAGCAACAGCAGCAGCAGTGGGACTAATGCTCAAGAATTCTTCAGAGGAATCAAGGATAGTGCAGGAGTCATTTAGCCTTAGCAACATGGATGCAGGACTAACTCCAATCGCTACTGAGGATATTGATGAGGACGGTGTTGTGGGTGTAGATTGCAGGCATCAGGATGTAGATGAGAGAAGGGTCTGATGATGGACTGCTTGTTGTTATTTTTTTTACCATAACTTTCAGATTTTCCCAATACCTTGCATGAACTCGCGTCAAATGGCGTAACATGAATAAGGTTCCAAGATGGTTAAGGTCCCTCCCTCAACTGACTGTGGCTTTACATACTCTACAAATGGCTATACAACTGTTGTCAGGATTTGGGTAGAAAAAATTCCACACATAAGAAGTGGCTTTTTTGGTCTTATGTCCAGGCATGACAATGGCCTTCTTCTTATCACGTGCCAGAACTGCTTCCACTGGTGCAGGACTTACACAAACAACATCACCCTCATCAACATCCTCATTAGGGCCCTCGTCGGCTACACAAATATCCCCATCATCCTCTTCCAATTCCAAAGTGGCATCCTCAATTGGTGTATCACTGGCTACACTCGGGATGTTCAGGCACACATCAGCAGAAATGCTGAAAGGGGCCTTCTTTATGGGTACACTATCACAATGGTCATGATTACACATAGCACTCGTGGATGGACTCTCCCCTGGGATTGGTGTCATTTCTGAATCTGAGCATACATTTTCCTCTAATGCCTTACTGCTTTCTTCCAGCTCGGCTTTTACACGTAACAGTATTTGTGCACCACTTTTGGACTCCAAATTTCTTGGCTTTGCTTGGTCACGAGTGACCTTACTAAAAGAAGCCTCAGTAACAATTTTAGATCTCGAACTCATAGAGAAAGGCGGTAAAAGGTGTTTTTTTGTATGTTTTTTTCCCTGACTTCAAAAGACTGTGTACTTTTACATAGGCTTTACCAGATGACGTACAGAAATAACTATCATCAGGACTGGTGGCAGCAGCTGCTTGCTGTTCCTGCTCTTCTGTGTACTGCTGTGAATTCATTTGGATAACACCCTTCACTTTTTGGTGCAAACTCAGAAAAGAAGCCTGCAAGAACTTGTATATTAGTATTTCAGCAATGAAAAAATTACCAAAGCAGCTGTTCTATTTGGGTGTATATTAGACCCTACACTTATTAGTGCAAATTCTGAAAATAAGCCTGCAAGGACTTGTATATTTGTATTTCAGCAATGACAAAAATAGCAATGGAGCTCTGTGCTTTGTCACTCTATCCTACCCCTTCTGTATCCCTCTCTCAAATGGTGCTATATCGCGGTGGAGGGCTGTATTTATTGATTCCAAAACTCGCGATGACAATGACGTTTTGCCTCGTTTTGGAATCCGAATAGGCGCCAAAGTACCGAGATCCCCGCAGTTCGTGTGGGTTCACTTTTTAAGAAACCGAGCCCGCCCATCTCTAGTTTAACGCAACGTCAGTGAATTTAATCAGTCAAAGACTTGACCCTAAATAACTCATTCCAATCTTTTTAGGAAAGGAGAAAGTCAAGCAGACAATTAAAACTGTTAACCACTTTAGGAAATGTATTCTAATCAAGGACTCAACTATTAAAAACCTCTATGCATTTGGATGAAAACTGTCTGAATTGAGGAATACAGATATTGCAACCAAATCCCCAGGGTCACTAACACCTGCAGTAAAGAGGTCTTCTGTCCAAGCCTTTAAATATTAAATTGCATGTTTCTCCTTGGCTTAAAAATATAAAGCTACACCAAGAAAAAAAATAAAAACTTTGAAATCTTAAAAGCTTCTAATTTGTGTGATATAATCAGTGCTAAATTGTAGAGAAATTAACCTCACCTCAAGCTACAGAGTTTTACTCACCCGCAAGCAGCTGCAACGCTAAGTAACTTAAAATTAGGGACAACCCCTCATGTGCACCACCTTTACAGAAAAGTACTGAACTATATACTGAGGAATAAATATCACGGTTGATATTTACTTTGCAGTAGTTTGCATCTAAACGGGTTGTTATGGTTATCTTGACAAATCTGTATCTATACTGTGTTGTATTATTAAATCTGAAAGTTATTGATGTGTACAGACAATTTTGCTAAATATATGAGTTAAGATTATGCAATTATTTATGCAAGGGTTAACGATTTATTTTGACAAAAACACCCGGAGACGCAGAGTTCCAGTAGAATAAAAGTGTTACTTGTTTTGTAAACATGAATTTTAATCATATGGGAATGGTTTGAAATTGACATTAATCTGTTAAGAAATTGTTACGTGATTTCCAAACTTATATCAGGGGCCCTCCTTCTGAATAAATTAAAGCTATTTTGAAAGATAATGCTGTCATCTTTATTTTTGTGCACAAAAACTCCTTACCTCTCTGGTGTTAAGAGAATCCAAAGAATCGACCCTTGAAGCGAATCGCCTTGGCCTAGTAAACTGCAAATTCACCTCCTTACACTGTACAGCATCTCATGGGGTATTACATGAACACTAGTCTGTCTGGTCCAATCCTACAGAAGAGCTAGTGTAGCACAAATTGCTGAAATTGTTACTTCTGGCTATGATAGTAAGCTGTCAGAACACACAGTGCATCACAGCTTGCTTCGTATGAGGCTGCGTAGCCATAGACCGGTCAGAGTGCCCATGCTGACCCCTGTCCACCACTGAAAGTGCATACAATGGGCACATGAGCACCAGAACTGGAGGATGGAGCAATTGAAGAAACTGGCCTGGTCTGATGAATCACACTTTGCTTAACATCATGTGGAAGGCCGGGTGCATGTGCGTTATTAACCTGTGTACCAGGATGCACTGTGGGAATAAGGCAAATCAACGAAGGTAGGGTGTTGCTCTGGGCAATGTTCTGATGGGAAACCTTGGGTCCTGGCATTCATCTGGATGTTACTTTGACACATAAGATGAGTAGTAGCAGGCTTGATGATCTCACTCAATGCATATCTTGTCATATGTATGCACACTTGGAGCAAGTGTTCCAAGGTTTATACCTCTGTGAGAAATGTGAGCAATTGGTCTCTTTGGAAGCCCAGGTAACTGATCTAAAGCAGACCATTGCAACATTGAGAGACATTGCCAACCTGGAGCAGAGTTTACAGCTCACCGTTGATGCGTTATCTGAGCAGGGTGGAGCAGAGACAGAGGAGGATGCACAGGTAGGCAGCTGGGTAACAGTTACTAGGGGTAGCAGAGGGAGGAAGAGGCAGGCCAGTTCTGAGCTAGGCAATCCCAGCAGATTTGCCAGATTGGATGAAGATACTGTGGAAGGCAGTTCAGAATTGGTAGAGTTGGATGACACTGCTTCCTCTAGCAACCAGGGGAATGGTCTCTCCAGCATAGAGGGGACCAAAGTTACTCAGGGACCCAGGCAGATTGTGGTGGTAGGGGATTCAATTATTAGGAAGGTAGATAGGGCAATCTGTTACCGGGACCGTGCATGCCGAACAGTGTGTTGTCTCCCGGGTGCTCGGGCTCGGCATATTGCGGATCGGGTGGACAGATTGTTGGGAGGGGCTGGGAATGACCCAGCGGTTTTGGTGCATGTTGGCACCAATGACCGAGTTAGAGGAAGAAGGGGTGTCCTAAAGAATGATTTCAGGGACATAGGTCGCAAACTTAAGGCAAGGACATCCAAGGTAGTATTTTCGGAAATACTACCTGTGCCACGCGCTAGTCCAGGGAGGCAGCGGGAGATTAGGGAGGTTAATGCGTGGCTAAAAGATTGGTGTAGGAAGGAGGGTTTTGGATTCTTAGAGCACTGGGCTGATTTCTCGGTCAGTTGCCATCTTTATTGTCGTGATGGATTGCACCTGAATGAGGAGGGGGCTGCAGTGCTAGGGGAGAGGATGGTTAGAAGGTTGGAGGAGATTTTAAACTAGGCTCCGGGGGGGAAGGGCAAGCAAGTATTTATGGGATAGACATTGAGAGTAGTAAGGAGGAATTTAACAAGAGTAAAGGGGGTGGAGAGGGGGGAAAGGGAAGCATAGCCGATAAGGAGCGGCCCTTTTTAAAGCTAAAAGAAATACCTAAGGGAGGCAATAGACTTAAATGTATGCTTGCAAATGCAAGAAGCCTGACATGTAAAATGGGGGAGTTAGAACTAGTAGCAATGAATGAGCAGTATGATATTATAGGTATTACTGAGACCTGGTGGGATGATACACATGACTGGGCAGTCAACTTGGAAGGCTATTCTCTCTTCAGGAGGGATAGGGTAAATAAAAGGGGAGGAGGAGTATGTCTTTATATTAAGCCAGAATTAAAACCAAGTATTCAGGAAGTTATATACGAGAATATTGGTGATAATATAGAGGCATTGTGGGTGGAAATATCCAGCGGAGGAAAAAGTTCAGAGAAGTTTCTGATAGGGATATGCTATAAACCGCCAGATATTAGTACGATTGAGGAAGCCCAACTTCTACAGCAAATTGAAAAGGCTACACAACTAGGTCAAATTTTAATTATGGGGGATTTTAATTATCCGGACATTGATTGGAGTACTGACACCTGCGGTACAGCTAGGGGAAATAGGTTTCTGAGCACGCTAAAAGACCATTACATGTCCCAATTAGTTGAGGAACCAACTAGGAACCGGACTATACTGGACCTAGTAATAACAAACAATGTAGACGTAATATCAAATATTCAAGTAAAGGAGCACTTGGGAAACAGTGATCATAATATGGTCTCATTTGAAATTAGTTTCCAGAAACAACAGTATAAGGGATCAACTAGGACTTTAAACTTTAAAAAGGCAAATTTTAATATGCTAAAGGAGTCTATAAAGAGCATAGACTGGGACAAAGCCTTTGAAGGAAAAAATACGGAAGAAATGTGGGCTGTCTTTAAAATGTTGTTGGAAACATACACGTATAAGTTCATTCCTATAGGAAATAAATGTAAAAGAATTAAGTCTAAACCAATGTGGCTAAATAAAAAGGTAAGGGAAGAAATGCAAAGGAAGAAGCGTGCATTTAAATTGTTTAAGTCTGAAGGGTCAGAGGAGTGCTTCCATAGGTACAAGGAATGTAATAAAACATGCAAAAAGGAAATTAGATTGGCTAAATTAGAAAATGAAAGGCACGTTGCAAAAGAAAGTAAGACAAACCCCAAAAAGTTTTTTAAGTATATAAATGGCAAAAGGATTAAAAAAGATAATATAGGACCACTAAGAAGTGAGATGGGTGAATTGATAAATGATACTAAGGAAAAAGCAGAGATATTAAACACGTTCTTTTCTTCAGTATTTACCAGAGAGGAACAAATGGCAGGAGTAATACATAAAAATGGAAATGAAACCATGCCATTAATTAATACTTGGTTGTCAGAGGAAGAAGTCCAAAGGCGACTGAAGAATATTAAGATAAATAAAGCTCCAGGTCCAGATGGCATACACCCAAGGGTCCTTATGGAATTAAACTCGGAAATAGCTAGACCGCTATTCTTAATTTTCAGAGATTCAATCTCATCAGGCTCAGTACCAAGGGATTGGCGAATAGCAGATGTGGTGCCGTTGTTTAAAAAGGGGACGAGATCACAACCAGAGAATTATAGACCTGTAAGCCTGACATCAATAGTAGGGAAACTACTGGAAGGTATTTTAAGGGACAGTATTCAGGATTACTTGGTACGCAATAAAATTATTAGTGGGAATCAACATGGATTTGTGAGGGATAGGTCATGTCAAACTAATCTAATTAGTTTCTACGAGGAAGTTAGTGGGAACTTAGACCAGGGCAGGACAGTAGATGTGGTCTACTTAGATTTTGCAAAGGCCTTTGATACAGTGCCACACAAGAGGTTGGTTTACAAAATAAGGGAACTGGGTCTAGAAATCAAAATTTGTACTTGGATCGAAAACTGGTTAGAGAATAGGGAACAGAGAGTTGTGATAAATGGAACATTTTCTAATTGGTCAAAGGTCTTAAGTGGAGTTCCTCAAGGTTCCGTGCTGGGACCACTCCTTTTTAATATATTTATTAATGACCTTGGTGATGGTTTAGAGAGTAAAGTTTCTATTTTTGCAGATGACACTAAACTCTGTAAGGTAATAAAATCAGAGCAAGATGTAGCTTCTCTACAGAGAGACTTAAATAAACTGGAGGATTGGGCGGCTAAATGGAATATGAGGTTTAACACAGATAAATGTAAGGTTATGCATTCAGGGATCAAAAACAAGAACGCAATCTATAAATTAAATGGAATTAATTTGGGAGAATCTATAATGGAAAAGGATTTGGGAGTGCTCGTAGACAGTAGACTTAGCAATAGTGCTCAATGTCAAGCAGCAGCTGCAAGGGCAAACAAAGTATTGGCATGCATAAAAAGGGGCATAGATGCAAGGGAAGACAGTGTAATTTTGCCACTGTATAAATCATTGGTAAGACCTCATCTTGAATATGCAGTACAGTTCTGGGCACCACTCTATAAAAAAGATAATTTGGAACTAGAAAGGGTTCAGAGAAGGGCGACAAAATTGATAAAGGGTATGGAGTCATTAAGTTATGAGGAAAGGTTAGCCAGTTTAGGCATGTTTACTTTAGAAAAGAGGCGTCTAAGGGGAGATATGATTACTATGTACAAATACATTAGGGGTCAATACAGAGAGCTTTCATGGGAACTTTTTACCCCAAGGACCATACACAGGACACGTGGTCATCCCCTAAGGTTAGAGGAGAGGAAATTTCACAACCAGCAAAGGAAGGGGTTCTTTACAGTAAGGGCAGTCAAGATATGGAATTCATTGCCAGGGAAGGTTGTGATGGCAGATTCAATAGATATGTTTAAGAAAGGGTTAGACAAATTTTTAGCGGAAAGGTGTATCCAGGGATACGACCGTTAATTTAAAATAAAGGATAATAGTGGATATAGGGTAAAAATTGGATTGCAATATTGAGTCTGGGGGGATTTTCAAAATTGAAACAAATGGGCGGTTGCCTACTCTGGATTAATTACAAATATAAGTGCAGGATCGCAGGAGATCCAAAATAGGTTGAACTTGATGGACTGGTGTCTTTTTTCAACCTCATCAACTATGTTACTATGTTACTATGTTACATACCACCTACCTAAACATTGTTGCAGACCACTTCATGCCAACAATATTCCCTGATGGCAGTGGCCTCTCTTCAGTATAATGTGCCCTGCCACACTTGCAAAAAGTGTTCAGGAATGGTTTGAGCAACATGAGAAGGAGTTGTAGGAGATGACTTGGCCTCCTAAATTTCAATCTGACTGAGTATCTGTGGGATGTGCTGGAAAAACAAGTCTGAGCCTGGAAGGCCCCACTTTGCAACTTATAGAACTTAAAGTATCTGCTGCTAACATCTAGATGCCAGATACCACAGGACACCTTCAGAGGTGAGTCCATGCCACTACAGGTCAGAGGTGTTGTGGTGGGACGAGGGGGACCTACACAATATTAGGCAGGTGGTTTAATGCTACTGCTGATTGATGTGCATGTGTGTGTGTGTATGTGTGTATATATATATATATATATATATATATATATATATATATAATTTAACCTCAGGACCAGCGCTACCATTAGGTGAAGCAAGGTGGTTTCCTAGGACTCTGATGGTTTGGGGGTCCCTAAAGCACTAAATGATTGAGATAACCTGTGTTATCTGTCAAAGTGTTGGGTGTTCCCCCTCAATGTCAGAGTTACACTGTGAATGTGGGTCCTGGCTATGATGTTACAGCCCAGTGCCATACTCCCAGTCTGAGGAGCAGAGGATGCCGCACCCACCTCCAGCCTGCTAAGGTAAGAAGCAGTGGGGGGATAACTCTTCCGAGTGGTGTGTCACTGCTGGAGAACTAGTGGAATAATATCAGCAGCACTATCTAGGCACTTCTGATTGGCTGATTGCTTATTGACCACTCCAGCTAATAATACTTAAAACATTAGTGTTGTAGCTATTTTATGTGAAGTCGCAGGCCATCAATTTGCGCAGCTTAATTTACATTTACATTTGGAACTGGAGAAAAGAAGTGTCCTTTTTAATTTTGAGTGGGAAAATAACAGATTTCCAATGATTAAACAAGTTGGGTGCCAGGCTTAGAGAAAGTTTATCCTCTCCGTGAAAGTGTAATGTTCCTTTACTGGTTCAAGTTTATAATGGGAAGGCAAATATATTATTCAACTGTACAGCCTGCGATGCTGTTATTTACCTGGTTTTTAACCATTTCTGGTGCATGTGCACTATTAACATTGTAACTAATAAAAATTGAAAAAGTCCTGCACCATGGCTGCGGCCCTGTCTCTGCTTTATTTTAGTTGTTTCTGTCCCGTGAAGATCAGGTAAATTGGAAGGGGGAACTTTAGAGGATACGAAATCCAAAACTTACAAAATATTTTAGTTGTACAGCTAAGGATACAAAAAAAAATACATGTTAAAGTCCACTCAGGTCTGCAAAGATTATTGCAGGATAAATTACTCAAAAAAAGTTTGGAGTTGATTGCTAAATAACTACAAGCTTTCACTGTGCTTTGGTCTCCTGTTGTTCCATGACAGACGATATGTTTTAGATGCATGGAGGGGGGATATTTAAGGGGTAGGAAAAGCGATTGAATTTAACTGTACAGATATTCATCCTCATCTATTTTATTTTATTTTACTGTCCTATGCAATTCAACTATACTTTCCCTTCTCTGTGGGGTTCTTAATTATGTGTGGTTTGGACGCAGCTTGCTTGAATCAAAATATTGTGGATTGCTCAAACATTGCTACTTGTTTGAGCAAATTACACAGTAAAACAGTAAAAAAAAGGAGCACTACTTGAAAGTTATACGCAAAAATCTCTTTTTACTACTGTTAAACAATGATTACCTTTCATCCACTTAACTATCAAGACGTGCAAGTATGTATATTGTACAAAAATCTATAAACGGGATATTTTCATTGCATACAAAACCTTACTGATTTTTGAACAGGCAAATTAAAATTATAGAGATTTAAAGACAGATACTGAAAAGTTTACTATTTTAATATATTTAAATCACTTTAGTGTATGAAGAATGATTGTCTAGAAGTTAATTAAACAAAAACATAGGTACATTTAACAGCTGTTTTATTACAATAATTCACAAAGCAATATATAATGTAATTTTGTCTTCTAGGAAAAAGTACAAAGTATATAGAAATGTTATGAATACAGGTCAAATCTACAAATGTGTTACAGGTAAGGCAACTGTGTGTTTTTTAAACATATTTTGTAAACATAACAACTAGTGATTTTCTTGGTTTAACCTGGAGTAAAGTCCAGTAATGTTCATTGTGTCTTTACGTGGATAGTAAGAAGCATCCCGCAACATTCCAGGAAATGCATAATCCACTCCAGGAGGAAAGGGAAAAGTTGGGACAAAACTAGAAGTTAGGTAAGGGGATATAAACCCAGGAAGTCCTCTGTTAGATGTGGAATAAGCAAAGCGCAATGGACTAAGCCCAAGTCTAGGATGAAACATATTTGTATCACTGCCTACTGAAGATGGATTTGTTTGTAGAGGTGAAAAGGCAGATTTGGTGCCCAAAGCACCAAAACCTAGCCCGCTAATGTTGAATGTTGAATCTTTTGTCAATGTACTGAGATCTGATCCTGATGGACCATCAATTTCTTTCACAACTTGTGCATATTCTTTTCCATTTAAAACCAATTCTATGGCTTGAACCACATCTCCTTTGGCATAGTGCAAGATGCTTTCTAATGTGCTCTCTTTTTGGTTAGGAAAAACTTTGCTAAGAATTGCCAGAGGATCTCTATTTTTTGTAGATACAACTGGGACTTTAGAATTTGATGCACTGTGCTCTTTGGGCCACTCACTTTCATTCCCTGATTCCAGGTCAGAAGAAGACAAAGATGTTGGACTGTCAGCACCTTCTGATCTTCCCTCAGACCCAGGAGACTGAATGGGATCTTTGCTTGAAGTTTCCAGACTTGAAGACACATGGCCTACATTGACTTGTTGAGTTGGAGATGTTTCAGGAAGAGTGTGAGAAATCACGGTTGAGTTTGATAATCTCCCATAGAATTGACTTTGCGTTTCTTTTGATTCATGTAAGCCTAAATAAAGAGGTAAAAAGATAGTAATCACATTAATATTCTCAGTTTTCCATAGTTATTTATTTTTTTAATTAGGATGCTAAGAGTATTCTGCCAATATAATATTTATACAAAATGTTTCAATGAATGAATTCCATGCTATGTGTCCATTAAAGAAATAAATGCTTAACAGTTTTAAAATATCTAAAATACTCAAATACAATATTTAAATGTTATTAAAAAGATCATTAACTGAATGCCTTAAAAATAATGAGATAGTAGGATGAAACACACTTACATACATACACTCTCTATAAATATTATATCTCTATCTATCTATCTATCTATCTATCTATCTATCTATCTATCATTGACTGTATGATAGAACAAAGTCCTAGATCACTTCCAACTAAACCTCATTATATCACATGCGCTAGTGATCTAATACTAGCGAATAGGGCCTCCAATGCACCTATCTGGCCCATTCTCAATTAGGTGTTCCATTCCCCCATGATTTGGTGGGTGGGGTTATAATAAAACAGCTTATACTAAATGCGGTCTGGATGTCTTATTCTTTATTAATGAAAGGGCTGTGTGTCAGTGAGAGATGTTGCGTTACTTATAATGGCACAGTAATACTCTACTCCTCTCTCTCTCTCTCTCTCTCTCTCTCTCTCTCTCTCTCTGTCTCTCTCTCTCTCTCTCTCTCTATATATATATATAGAATATAGTACACAGCAGGCATTTACCAGCCCAGCAAAGAGCCTCTTGCAGGTGTGTCCAAATATAAGCTACGTAATTGTTGAATAGTTCATGCAATTACTGAACAGTTATATATATTTTTTTACATGTGATGAATCATTATTTTCTTTTCACGTATTAGCAGCACTGTCACAGTTTATGTACAGATCTAGCACACTCACTGCTGTATGTTATAATGTGTCGGTACTTTTTGTTTACTCTAATTTGGAGTACCATGACTGAAACACATGTAAAATTGACCTATGTAAAGAAATTCCACTAATTAGTTTAACAGTAATCCTCACAGTCACTGTAGGAGAAGACACTCAATGATCATGTGTATGAATATGGCTGAACAGCAGCAACTAATAACTTTTTTCTGGAATAAACATTCTGTACCTTTATTCCAGGCATAATCTAGTGTCCATTTGCTATACAGTACCGTACACATTAGCTGTCAGGACATTGGGAATATTGCGCCTATGAATGTCCAAGTTGTTATATATAAATAGCATCAGGCATATTCACATGAACATTTAGTTCAATGTACAGTATGCAATGCTGCGTTTATTTATTTATTTTTCATTTTACTTTTGTAAAAATTTGGTATTTTCATTCTAATAATGTCTGATCATCTTCAATAAGGCATGTTGACAAATATTCGTATGTACGTAATCTTTAAACATGTTTGTGATACAATAATGAAAAAAGAAGGTTACCCTATTGACAGAGAAATATATATATATATATATATATATATATATATACACACACACACACACACACACACACACACACACACACATATATATATATATATATATATATATATATATATATATATACATATATATATATTCTATTGTAAAATATACTAAGAATCTTATCCTCATTTTATTTATAAAAATAAATATGATAAGGTAAAAGTAAAGCATTTAAGACTGTATATGGTTATATGCTACACATGAACGTGTGTATGGTTTTAAAAGACACTGGAGCAATCAAAGACTTTGTCGAGGAAGGCAAACAAACAACTTGGATTTTTTAGCCATTTACTATATATATATATGCAGGCACTAAGCTGAAAATAGCAATAATGGTCAAGTGTTACAAATTATGGAGGTAACTTATGCTGAGCAACTGCATTACAAAAATGCACATTTATTTTTGTGCACCAGATTTTTTCTCTTGGCAAATATACACGAGGACACCCCCAAAGTGCACACATTTGTCCGTAGATTTGTGTCCGTGTCTGGTTAATGTGTATGCACATATTTAAATATTTAAGTTAGTTACATAGTTGTTACATTCATTTTCTTAGAAATTAGATGTATAAGTGTTTAAATTAATTGTACTGGATATGCAAATGCATTGAAGTGAAATACATTTTTTCTTCAGATTAATATATTGTTCGGTGTGTACTTTCATAAAAATATAAAAGTTAATCTGCTTTTAAATATTTAAACACATTTTATTTGCTCAGTGTTACTCTCACTATTAAAGTGTTGTATTATCATTGCTAATTTCTTTCAGTGGTTTATGAGTTAAAGAGTGATTTCCATTAAAAGCAGTGGTGGAAGTGAGGGTGTATATGGTGGTATGTCATAACGTCACATCTACTGGTTTCATTGTAAAACAATCACATTCCATTCATTTACATTCCCATTACAATTTTCATACTGCCACTTCTAAATTCACACTTTAAGCACTGATTAAAACTACAGCAAGTTATGCAATGCCTATGTTATTATTATTTTATACTATACTATAACTCTTTTTCAGCTCAATGGAAATAATTTTCTTAAAAAAGGGGCAAAAGGAGTAATTGCCCTTTGTCCACCAGAATTGGCTGTTCAGCAGTACATTGCCTAGCAATGGAGTCTAAATTAAAGAGACCCCAAGAGCTTTTAATTCAACCCCTAATGTGTCCTAGGAAAACAAGAGACCCCTTCTTTAAAATAATACAACTCAACTTACAAGAAAAATGCTAATTTAATAAAACAACTAAATACTAGCCTACAATTTATAATCTAAATATAAACCTTACACTGCCCTTAATATTAACGTAAATTCTAAAACTGAGCCTACATCAAGTTTTGGTACTAGACATAATTCAAGCCCACCCATAAACCTAACTAAAGCTCTAAAAATATTCTGAGCCCTAAAAGATATCTGATTTTGCTCCTTGATTTCTAAAAATGTAAAACATGTAAAAGTGGAATTACTTTTGGAATACAGACATAAGCTAAGTATCCCTTAGCTTATATCCTTACTCCCTTAAGATTTGGGAGTAATTTTTGCCTAGGGCCCACTGCCTTTAAGTTGCTCTGAATGGCTGATAAAGATTACTGCACTTGTGAACATTTGCACCTATGTTAATAATTAGCTCTCAATATCTAATAATATAAGGCTGTTACCATTGTTTGCGTCATCTAAAATACATTTGGCCTGATTCATCATGTCACATATTAGCTGATTTTGAGCGTATCATACGTAAAACCTTTCTGCGCATGCCCAGAACCAGACCGTACACCAGTAAGTGCAGCCCTGTCCGCTCCGTCTGCAAGTTTAAAGGACACTTACTGCAGCTTACAATCTCAAGGAGTGAACAGGGCGGGAAAGGGGATTTTGTCAAAGTGAATTTACAGTAAGGATGTGCCAAACTCAAGTGCACACAGCCATGTCCGAATCAAGCTCTGAGCATTTCAAAGTTGCTTATTTTTCTGCCGTATCTCATGCTCCAGCTAAAGGGCTTGTCTAAGTCCTGATCAGTAGTGATGACAGTCTTGTATGTATGCTATAACATGTTTTTGCAAACAGGAACACCTGTAAACATTTATTTTATGTTTAGTAGACATTAAGAACATCATAATAAATGTATTTCATGGGGGGGGGAATTCCTTTTTGTTTACTGTTTTATCATGAACGCCTTTATTATTAACAGGTGACATTAATTCTGTTTTTTTTCTGTGAGTTCTTTTGCAAATTTATAATCCACATAGGCTTTAGCCGTATCCTGCAGTGTCTTGTGTAGTAGAGCACAACAGATCTACACCTGAATTCATCAGCGCACGTGTCTTCAGATCCATTCCTTGTTGAATTTAGGAGTGCGCAGAGTCAATTTACGTGTGTGCGTTGCGCTCAGTGTGCGTACCTTGAAGTATCAGGCCCATTATGCTTAAGCACTCTATATTATGTGCACAGAGCAGGTATTATTCACATTGTTTTTACCTTTCACCATACAGTATTAGATCTGATATATATCTATAGCAAATTGCCTAATTCATTGTTCTAATTAGCTCTTTTGAGTTTACATGTAATGGAAATTATATACTATAAAATTATAATTGGGTGCCTTTATGTGAATGTTTATTAGACTTCCTATGCCAAAGAGACCTTTTAGAATTTTGACTTGGAGTATTTAAAAAATATTTTTTAACAATATTTGGGCAATGTTAAAATTGAAAATGTATGGCAAGTGGCACGAATACCTATATTTCTCAGAAACCATATTTATGCATGGTAAATACATTCTAATACTAAATTTTCTCTGTTTTTTTTAAATCCAGAAGCTGTCCTTTAATATCACTATTTTAAAAACACTAATAATTTCACTAATATGTAAACATATATTTAAATATACAAAAAATAAACGTATGTTAAATTTTAGAGTTAAGTCGGAAAGAAATCATTATATCAGTAAGTTTTACTTCTTATGTTGCATGATATAGAAAAAATGCTTATTTGTGTTTGTGAATGCAAAACTATGTCAAAGTAGTTTAAACATATAATTTGTTATATAAACATATATTTTAACATAACATTTGAATTTTGCTTATTAAACATATTCAAAGTAGTGCCTGACATCATTACTATATAATAAATACTATTTTTTTCTATGCTAATTACTTTATATTTAAACCAAATACCTTTATATCTGAGTAATATGACTAGAATTACCTGAATACTTTAAATATTACTATAATATATTTATTCGTGGGCTATTTAATCACGAATAAAATACACTTGGTCCAATGAATAAAAACATAGGTAAGAGGGGGAATAGAACAAATTGCAATTCAATACAAAATATTTTGTTTGAGAGAGACATAGATCCTCTGCATTCACCATGTACAAACTGGGATGCAAGAGGGTTGTGCCCACATTGTATAAACAAAAAAACACTGAATACATAATCACCAAATACAAAATCACCACTAACAACTTTTCCGTATGAAAAACATGGTGTGAGTTGTTCAACTTACCATCTATTGCAATTTGTGGAACTAACATTCCCAGGGTTTTTTTTAAAAAAAAGTAGCTAGAATAGCATTAATTGTTTATCTGGTGAGTACAGAGCATGAGTGGTTTATATAAGATATATATATATATATATATATATATATATATATACATATATATATATATATATATATATATATATATATATATATATATATATCTTATATAAACCACTCATGGTTTATATATTGAGAGAAAGAGAGAGAGATGTGTGTGTGTGTGTGTGTGTGTGTGTGTGTGTAGCTATGTGTATTACATGTGTTATGCTTTACTGCAATTTATAGGTTATAGTAATTGTATAAAACAACAAACAATAACAGAACATATAAAGTCTCTGGAGAGAAGTGGTATTTTATTGCCTGTTCCATTAAGTACCATTTACTATTTAATTGAATATAATTTTGCTTTCCTTACTTTTTAATGTACGGTATTATGTTGTACTAATGTGTTAAATTAATTCTTTACTCTGTCTGCACTTTTGTCTACACTATGCTATAAATCTTTCTTCCCTATGTGTTCAACTTGTTCAATACGTTGGGAGTGCTGAATTTGATAAACCTCCATATAAACACCTGTGTTCTATATATTCATTTGCAATTTGCAAGCCTATAAATATGTTTAAAGTATGCAAAAAAGAAACTGCAGTGTGCAAGATCCATTTTTAAAATCGGCATTTTGTACACCCTATCTGGCATTATTTCAGTGTTCATTAGTAAATATACACAAATTTGAACATTTGCTAAATTAACATTCTTTAAAAAGTAAGACCTGGGCAGTTGTTTATATACTATTTATTATTGTTAAGTATTGTGAGCAATGTGTGTACAGTTATTTTATGTAAAATCTATTCCTACAGCATCACGTTCCATGCATAAAATCAAATACATTGCTTTGTTAAAAATTAATATTCCTATTGCTCTCAATGCAAATTGCAGCTGAGAATAGTTTAGTGTAATTATTTCAATACACACATCGTTACTACATTTTGGAAATAATGTTATTTTTTCATTGTTATTAAACATATTATTTACATTAGTTGGTATGCCCATTGGTTTATCATACCTACAGTGTCATGAAAGAAATAAATTGCTAGGGCACAACAGTTTTTTTCTGATATATAATACTTGGGGATAAACTTGTGATGAATTGTGATCTGTATCAGATTTTACAAATAATGTCTGTTGCTAAGGAGTGAGTCAACTGTCAAACTAAAACTAAACCTTCACAATTAATCTGCCTGTAGTACTGCAAAAACAAGAAGCTAATGTATTTTTAGCAGAGGTTGAACCAATCTATTAATCTCTATTTAATATGCTATAAGATGAATTGTCATATACTTGGAATATTAATAAATTATGTTGTATTTATATTAAATAAAAATGAATATATCTATTTTTAAAACTATTATTCAGTTCATTCCTTGATGCTGAAATGTATACCAAAAGAATATGCATTATGAAATAATATTGCAAAATTCATTATAATGTAGCTAATTCTGATATTCATTACTTCTGTTCCTCTTAAAGCAAAATGTGAGAGATAGATAGATAGGTAGATAGATAGATAGATAGATAGATAGATAGATAGATAGATAGATAGATAGATAGCAATAGAAATAAATAATAATCTCACTTTAAAAAAAGTTTGAATTTGCCAGTGAGTCAATTTTAGGTATAAAAGAAAATTTTATGAACATTTGCCAAATAGTTAAATACAACAGTAGTATGCATTTAGTGGATAATAAGTATTAATGATAAGAATAATAACAATAAGTAATGTATTTGTTTTATTCTGTAAAGAGTCTGTTCCACTCACCTTTATTCAGTTGTTGATTGAATACTTGCAATGCCTGTGTTTTGTGCCCTGTGGTCTCCGCTCCATCTGCCCCTGGTCCGGAGTACATGAAGTGTGGCATACCCCGGGTTTCACATTCTTCCTGAGCCTGCTGTCTTCTGAGTGCTACCTGCGCGGCCATAACTCGCTGCCGCTCTGCAATAAGGGTACATTTGGCACAGGCACAGTCTCTCCAGCGGCAAAAACGTTTGTGCCCTTTAAGTGCAGATACCACCCCATGATTTCGGCACCGAGCACATTTAGGTGTTCGTGTGTATAGGGCGCCGCCAACTGTTCCTCTTTCTAAAGACATTCTTGGGGTACAGGCTGCTGCTGCAGCTGCGGCCGCAGCTCGCAGGAGAAGAGTTGGGGGCCTCAGAAATGAGGCAGGCATTGGCACTGATGGGGACACTGGCATTGCTGATGAGGATGAAAAGGCTGTAGGGGGTGCTGGACGAAGCAAACCTGGAGGCAGCAGTCGTCTGGAGCTACTATTTGCACTGGAGTTATGGCAGTCCATTGCTGCTTGCTTGCCAGCTGGGACAAGGCTTCAGCTCAGCCTTGTCTGTCTCCCCGTGATAGTCTGAGTTCTGCTATGTGTCAAACACTGCTAAACAGATCTGTGTGACTGTGAAGCCGCCCCCCTCAGCAAGCCAGATGTGCAGTGTGATTTCAGGTTTTAGCTGGAGAGGGTTGGACAATATGAAGGCGTAACTCAACTTGTACAGGGATTTCACAGACATGGACCACTCCTACAGGTGGTGTACTATTCAATGCGTGTAAATGGTTTCAAGACTTGAATAGGTGCGGACAGTTTAGTGACTGCATACAGAATTTAGAAGTATGCTGATAAATGTGTATTTTACATGAAGGATTATCAAGTGCTTTTCACAAGTTAACTATTTTTTGTTTCAAATACAACATAGATAACAATATAATTAATAAATGTTTATTCACATAAAATGTAAAAACAACTAGTTTGTAAGTCAAAACAATGCTAATAGAAAAATAAATATAAAAAAAATATTGTTGGAAGCAAAACAGATACATAACAGCAAAAATGATACAATATTTTTTGGGAGTAATGAACTGTCATTTATATAGGTGCACATTACACATGTGAGATGATGTTGAACAGATATAGCTGCAACTACAGGTACACTTGAACAGTTTTATAAGGTAGGACATCCAAGACACCCTAGAGCTGAATTAATTTCATTCAATATGCTTGCTCACAGATTATTACCTTTCTAAGATCAAACAATAAGCACAATATTGCTGAATAAAGATTCCATAATGTGATGAAGCTCACAAATACTAAATAAATTGGTACATATTCAGCAAAAGAGATTAAATATGGGACTGCATGCTAGGATGTTCAAATGACATCTCATTGAAAATACTGTAGCTATTAATGCCACCTATACAGGAGCTCTAAAAACAATGCTTTTTGTGCTGGGCAGAGCCAGTGCAGGAGTAAGCATTCCTTATCACTTATCTGCCTGAAGTTTTCTAAAACCTTGTTATTTGTTCATTAGTTGTACATTGCACCTTCGCCTATATACATTTTTGCTAGCCATAAATTGCTAAACAACTTTTTAAAAACTTTTTGTAGCATTGTTTGACTGGTCTTGTGTGTCTATTTTATTATTTCTCTATGTCTCAAAGGGTATTTTATTGCCTATCTGTGCAATTGGGATAAAATACTGGGAAATTTGTAAATGTATTTGTGGCCCAATGTTGATACTTTGCAAAATAATTAATTGGTGCTTTTTTTTTCATAATTACAGTTGTCTCTCTTCTTTAGAGTTATTATCTTGTCTCATGTGAGCTGAGGACTTTTACTGGTTAAAACTTTATTGACCGACTTGTTTTTTTTATAACTTTTTATAGTGTTGTTTAAAGTATATTTGACTAATAGGTGCTACTCTCATTGGTTAGCATTTGGAAACTCAAATTGGCAAAATCACCCTGAAAATATTAGATTGCTTACATATAGTTTTGCAAAATCATGAGTTGACAACATTTGCATTCATTGTTTTATAAATTGTAGGATTAAAACAATGGTTTGTATATTTTTTATTCATATGCAGATGAGTGCATAGGTTACAAGCTATTTGTGTACTGATTATATAGGGATTAGCAGGGTCTTGGGTCTGCATTATATGCGTTATATCCTGGTCACCACAATAGAGTTATGCATTGTAAAGGGCTTCCGAGATGGGGAATCTGAACTGAACGCTAGTCACCATTTTGGGGCTTTTTATAATATACTGGTTATTAGATGGGGTGTTTTTTTTTGCTTACTGGTCATGAGAAAGGGCTTTGCATTATATACCCTTCATCAAATAGGGTTATGCATTCTATATTGGTAAGATGGAGCTAAGATATATTTGATTATCACTCTATAAAAATAAAAGTTTTTATCAATTTTTAGACTATATAAGAACAATCCCACAACCTCTGATACATAGAAATGTGGTTCAGAAAAAAAAGTGGACTCCTTTATGTTGGTTACCCACCTGTGTTAAAACTAGAGATGGTCACTGACCCCCGTGTTTTGGTTTTGGATTCGGATTTGGATCTGGATTACCGTTGTGTTTTGGTTTTGGTTTTGGTTTTGCAAAACCGCCATTGCGTGTTTTGGTTTTGGTTTTGGTTTTGTTTGGTTTTGTTTTGCTATTTTTTGGGACAATCCATGTTTTTGGGCCTAAATTAACCCAATTTAGTGCTCCAACTGTTTTAGAGACAAGTAATCTAATTGTTGAGGTAATAAATCATCCAAAAAAACAGTTTAATTCTTCGTTGGTAGGCCTTCATTTATTCTACACACAAAACAGATTGTCTTCCTCTCCATCTATGCATATTGGCAATGCAGCCATCGTCTTTGGATGTATATTACACCCTACACTTATAGTTAAATATGTAAAGAAATGGAAAAAGACAGTTTGCTTTCTGTCTCTATAGGCCCCCCTCCATTTTTTTAAAAAAACCAAAAATTCAGCCATTATAGACTGTACAATATTAATTGACATGGAGAAAGCCAGTTTGGTTTCTGTCTCTCTAGGCTCCCCTCCACTTGTATAAAATACTAATAAATTCAGCCGTTATATACTGTACAATATAAATTGAAATGGACAAAGGCAGTTTGGTATCTGTCTGCATCAGATCCTCTCTCCACTAGGAGTAAAATAGAAAACTATTCAGCCGTTATATAATCTAGAATATAAATAGAAATTGAGAAAGGCAATTTGGTATCTGTCTGCATCATAATCATCAACATCATCATTAGCGCCCTCGTCGCCTACACAAATCTCCCCCTCATCCTCTTCTAATTCCAAAGTGGCATCCTCAATTTGTGTATCACCGGCTACACTCGGGCTATTAAGGCACACATCAGCAGAATGCTCACGATTAGACATCCCACTGTTGGATGGACTCTCCACAGGGATTGTTGTCATTTGTGAATCAGAGCAAATATTCTCCTGTAATGCCTCACTGTTATCTTGCAGCTCGGCTTTGACGCGTAACAGTAGTTGTGCACCAATTGTAGGCTGGGTAAATTTTTGGGATCTGCCACTAATAGCCAAAGGTGAAGGCCTCATTCTCTCTTTGCCACTGCGTGTGTAGAATGGCATGCTTGCAATTTTTTTTTTATCGTCACTTAACTTTTGCTCAGTTACACTTCTTTTTCGCTTCAATACAGTAAATTTTTTTTTGGTTTTTGTTTTTTGCACTAATTTGAAAACACTCTGTTGTTTGACATCGCCTTGGCCAGATGACGTACTGGGAACACTAACATCAGGACTGGTGACAGAACCTGGTTGCTCATTCAGATCATATGTGGACTGCTTTGATTCCATTCTGAGTGCAAACCACTGGGGAGTGCTAAAAAATATTTGGTAGATACTGCTGACAGATATGACTTTTGACAGCCAGAAATATTTATGCACAATTAGGGAGGACACCCCAAAAGCACTGAGGAGTGCTAAAAATTATTTAGTAGATACTGCTGACAGATATGACTTTTGACAGCCAGAAATATTAATGCACAATTAGGGAGGACACCCCAAAAACACTGAGGAGTGCTAAAAATTATTTAGTAGATACTGCTGACAGATATGACTTTTGACAGCCAGAAATATTAATGCACAATTAGGGAGGACACCCCAAAAACACTGAGGAGTGCTAAAAATTATTTAGTAGATACTGCTGACAGATATGACTTTTGACAGCCAGAAATATTAATGCACAATTAGGGAGGACACCCCAAAAACACTGAGGAGTGCTAAAAATTATTTAGTAGATACTGCTGACAGATATGACTTTTGACAGCCAGAAATATTAATGCACAATTAGGGAGGACACCCCAAAAACACTGAGGAGTGCTAAAAATTATTTAGTAGATACTGCTGACAGATATGACTTTTGACAGCCAGAAATATTAATGCACAATTAGGGAGGACACCCCAAAAACACTGAGGAGTGCTAAAAATTATTTAGTAGATACTGCTGACAGATATGACTTTTGACAGCCAGAAATATTAATGCACAATTAGGGAGGACACCCCAAAAACACTGAGGAGTGCTACAAATTATTTAGTAGATACTGCTGACAGATATGACTTTTGACAGCCAGAAATATTAATGCACAATTAGGGAGGACACCCCAAAAGCACTGAGGTGTGCTACAAATTATTTAGTAGATACTGCTGACAGATATGACTTTTGACAGCCAGAAATATTAATGCACAATTAGGGAGGACACCCCAAAAACACTGAGGAGTGCTAAAAATTATTTAGTAGATACTGCTGACAGATATGACTTTTGACAGCCAGAAATATTAATGCACAATTAGGGAGGACACCCCAAAAGCACTGAGGTGTGCTACAAATTATTTAGTAGATACTGCTGACAGATATGACTTTTGACAGCCAGAAATATTAATGCACAATTAGGGAGGACACCCCAAAAGCACTGAGGTGTGCTACAAATTATTTAGTAGATACTGCTGACAGATATGACTTTTGACAGCCAGAAATATTAATGCACAATTAGGGAGGACACCCCAAAAGCACTGAGGTGTGCTACAAATTATTTAGTAGATACTGCTGACAGATATGACTTTTGACAGCCAGAAATATTAATGCACAATTAGGGAGGACACCCCAAAAGCACTGAGGAGTGCTACAAATTATTTAGTAGATACTGCTGACAGATATGACTTTTGACAGCCAGAAATATTAATGCACAATTAGGGAGGACACCCCAAAAGCACTGAGGTGTGCTACAAATTATTTAGTAGATACTGCTGACAGATATGACTTTTGACAGCCAGAAATATTAATGCACAATTATGGGGGACACCCCAAAAGCGCTGGGGAGTGCCAAATATGAAGAAAAAATAATAAACCTCTATCCTCCTCTCTGCACTAGCGATTTTGGTTAGAGCAATTGCAAGAACAATATTGTATTCTCTGTCCCTGCTCTAATTAGCCTATGACTACACCCTGCTCTCTCCCTCTGTCAAATGGCGATGGATTGCTGTGGAGGCGTGTATTTATAAAGTTGAAGTATCGCGAGAACCGAGTCCCGAGATCCGACAACGTCACAATGACGTTCGGCCTCGATTTAGATTCGGAATGGGCGGGAGAGTACCGAGCTGCTCAGCTCGGTACTCGGATACCCAAAGTTCGGGTGGGTTCGGTTCTCGGAGAACCGGACCCGCCCATCTCTAGTTAAAACACTGCACCTAACTTGCATTTTAAATCCATTTACATTTACATTTTGCTTGCAGTTTCCTGGATGCTGCTTGTTCTATTTCAGTGCATTCAAAGCATGTCAACAGACTTGAAGAAGTCCATTCGTCTATAAACCAACACATTGGGATGGTGATGTAGAGTTTGGTGTAAGTGTTTTGATTAGTGTAAAATATTCTACTTTGCTTTGCCAAACAGCATATGCATACTTTTGTATGCAGAGTTGGTAGCTTCTGACCCTCGCATCTCCTTACAACCGGAAAGGAAGGCAGAACAGGGGAAGCAAGGGGCGTGCAAACAAGTACAGTAAAGATGTGTTTGCATAATTATGGATGATGCTGACCTGCAGGGACACACAGAAAAGCCAGTCAGTAGGCTGATCTTTTGCAGGTCCCAGAGCGCTGGTGCAAAGATCTGTGCTGATGATTATCACAGGCACTATGCAATATCCTCTGGTCTGCGACCAGAGGTCAGTGGTTCTTCCTACAGCAAGATAATTACCCAAAACATACCTCCAGGCTATGTCAGAACTACCTTCGAGGACAAGAACAAGGTGGTAGGCTTCAAATCATAAAATGACCAGCATAGTCTCTAGACTTAAACCCCATCGATCTAGTTTAGGATGAACTTGACAGATAGGTGAAAGCAAAGTGAACTACAAGTGCAACACATGTGTGGGAACTTCTTTGGCAGTGTTGAAAAAGACCTTACCGAAACATATTTGATGTCCATTGCAGAAAGAATGCCACGAGTGTGTTCATCATCATCATTTATTTATTTATATAGCGCCACTAATTCCGCAGCGCAGTCACTACCCAATGGAGGTTACAGTCTAAATTCTCTAACACACATACAGACAGACTAAGGTCAATTTTGATAGCAGCTAATTAATCTACTAGTATGTTTTTGGAGTGTGGGAGGAAATCGGAGCACACGGAGGAAACCCATGCAAACACAGGGAGAACATACAAACTCCACACAGATAAGGCCATGGTTGGAAATCGAACTCATGACTCCAGTGCTGTGAGGCAGAAGTGCTAACCACTAAGCCATGGTGCTGCCCTGACGGTTATATCTACCACAGGTGTCTACTTTAAAGAGTCAAAAAGTAAAAATACATTTTATTAAACAAAATTATTCTATGATTTCTTTTTTGTCTCCAATTTTTTATTTGTACTATGCTTTAATTTCAGTACATTGAGACATAAATTTCCATAAAACCTGGAAAAAGGGGTGATCTAAAACTTTTGAATGGTAGTGTATATCTTTTTAGAAACAATTAAAATAACAGTGACTAGTATATCAAGAATATGTTGATACGCTTAATAGTGTATTATCATGATTTCTGCCTACACACGTAGTTACAGGTCACAGTTTATTAATTAATGAATAAATGGTGATGACGAGAGCAATTGAAAGTCAGCTAATGACTAATAGCATAACTAGTGTATGGCCACAGACACTAACCACTGGTCCCAGAACAACGTCTTTTATGATTGGCTGGTGCTAAATCTGGCGTTAGCGTGGACTCACAAAGACGTGCCCACACAAGCAGGACCAGGGGTCCCCCACACAAAGAGATAGTGATAGCACCGTGTGAATTAGCCCCTGACTGCAAGAGCTCTCCCACCAACTGTGCCTCCTCTGTCTTAGAAAATATGGTTAAATAACATATAACATTACAGGGAGTGTGGAAGGAGATTAGTGCAGCAAAGAGGACCAGCAATCACGTGAGGAGAGAGTATATGTGCAATCCCAGGCCACTCCCCAGTGCATCCTATAGGCTCGAAAATATCAGCAGACTTAACCCCTAAGTGCATGACTCGTGACAAACAGATGCGTTTACATGCATTTGGCTTAAGGCCTCACTTGTCATTGTAATGTCTCAGGCGGGGCCATCTTAACAACATGATAGGCCCCCAGGCAAAGCAGTGCACCGGGGCCCATATATATATATATATATATATATATATATATATAAATATGGGGTCACACAATGATACATTGATTCATTGTTACATATTGATGTAGTCCTTTTTCAACGCAATGGCACTTTAATATTTCTGCACTGATATTTTAGCACCCCCATTGCACATAAGTGTTATTGTTTACAATCTGTATAGGTCTTTTAATTTTATTAGTCCTGTTTTTGTAATATAATCGATAGTGGATAGCTTTATTTATACATCACTAGCGACTAGTTTACCTACATTGCACATGCGCACTTTACCATATAGTGTTCACTATTGTCGCCAATGTGGCGCGGAAATTATATAAAATGGCCAGTTCTTTATGTTATGTTTATCTTTATGTTATGTATATCTTCTGCTTTTGTAGTATAATCGCTAGTGGATCGCTCTATTAATGCATCCCTAGGGACTACTTCACTTATATTGCATATATGCTCTCTATCATATAGTGTTCACCATTGTCAGTTTCAATAAAGCTGTTTGTACATTTTTACAAATGCGCAGAGGATGGCGGTCTCTGCACATGCGCCAATATGGCGTGGCCGCTCTATAAATGGCCGGAATCTTATGTTCTGTATACCTTCTACTTTTTGCTCCTGAGGAAGTCTTGTTGCATCGAGATGAAACGCGTTGAGCCACGGTTCTTACCAGCGCTATTACTGTTACCCCATGTGAGTGCATTGTTTACATTTTTTTAATAAATTTATTACTGCATATTACACCAGATTTCTCTTGTCAATCCTATTCATTACCGCTATTGAACGAGGTTTTGACTGTGGATAAACATGTTCTGCATAAGAAAGTCCTCTATCAATCATTTGAGACGTGATATTTCCCTAAGGATCTCAGGTACGCAGAATATATGCATTTATATATAAATGTGTTCACATTGGTGTCTTATTTATAAGATCCATTTCCTTAAGACCTATTATGGGTTTAATACTCAATTCACTATAAGGAATCCTGGTGTTCAAGGGGGTAAATTTACCTTCACGAGGTGTATCTCATTTCATTACGATATTGCACTATGTTTGCCTTCTCTGCATTATCTTTCTAATCAGTGGAGATTTGGAGGTACAGTTTCTGAGGAGGACCCTCCATCTTCTTCTAATAACCATTGACCTTATTTCACGGTACGCATTTTAATACTCTCTCCCATACCATACATCTAATACTACACTATGAGGCGCCCTGCCTGTTTTTTTGTTGCAATATATATATATATATATATATATATATATATATATATATATATATATATATATGTTTGAGATCTGTGGGGTGTAGCTAGATCCAAGTCACTAACCTGTGAGTTGTCTCTGGCAGTGATTGCAGCAGCGAGCAAGGGTCTTTTTCTGAAGACACTGCACAGCCGGGGCATCTAGCAGGTTGAGCTGTGCTCAACCTGTGCAAGCGCAGCACGGAAGAGGGGACCAGGGAGGGAGCCGGATCGTCACCTGACCTGATCGGTCAGGAGACCACAAAAGGAAAGTTGTTTTTTTTTAAAGGAGTCTTGCCTCGGGCCCCGTTGTCCGCTGGGCCCCGGGCAACTGCCCATCGTGCTCAGTCGGAAAGACGCCCCATCTCAGGGCAAGCATAGCAAACAACATGTGCCTGGAAGATTATTTTCTCTGAAGCTGAAGTTCCCTTTTAATATTATTGAGGTTATACCCACAAATGAACATACCAAATTCCACTTGCATAAGATTTGTTCTGTATATTATGAAACATATATGTACATTTAATTAGAGAAGATGAATAACTCTGCTTTCTCTCAAACCCTGCAATCTAAGGCTAGATACACACTGGCCCGATGATTGCACGCAAAACCTCCAATCAGCCGACATCCGACTGTTTGGTCAGATATTGTGTGAGTGTGCATAGTGACATGATCATCTAAAGTCGTCCCAAAGTGCCGATCATGGTTTCATTTGGTTGGTCGTACTGTTTAATACTTTCCGACCAAACACCGACTGATCATGTAGTTTGTATGCACTCATGCTCACGATCTCCATAGAGTTTACAGAGTCATGTTCTTTTCAGCCAATGCTAGCGATGAATGTCCCGGTGAATAAATGTAGAGAGTGCTATAGAAGGAATAATTCATTTGTTCGTTCTGAGACAGAATGTTTCGTTTCAGAGTAACAGAAGCTAACACAATTCATTAGGACATGTGTATAGCTATAACAAAGTGTTTTAATCAGTGTGACAATGCGACAAGAATTAATGAATTAATTTTTTGCTGTCATTTTCTGAAGACTAGAGGACCAGATGAAGGACCAGATGAAGAGCACAGATCTGAAAGTTAATCGTGTCTGTGTGTATGCATGAATCGTCAGACTAATCGGACCTTCAGTCGTAAGTACAATCGTTTGAGATAACAGGTCGGTCGGAAAATACTTCAGTGTGTACCTAGCTTAAGGTATCTAGTTATTAAGAATCCCCTGATGACTAGATTTTCTTTCGCTATCTAGCAATAGAAAATCTTTAACGTGCAATTTATTTTAAAAAAATCTCACTGGGGCAGTTGAGTGATGCTGTAAGCGTAAAATGCGTCCAACTCTACACAATGCCCTTAGATTTTATATGTTTATTTAACCTTTTAGGGACTTTTTATATACATTTCTTAGTTTGTTTGCCAGATGGCTGCACATACAGGCAGTTTGCAGTCATTAGTTAGTTTTTATTATTTTCCATGAAACGCTCGAAAGCTCTGACTCTGATTTTATTGGGATTGCTGATAGTTTTGCGCCCATGCCCAAACTGTCCAACAGAATCATGTGTCCAATATTTGAGCATCCTAAATAGTACATATACATACTTATGTTACCAGAGTTAGTAGTTTAGTTTATGTATTTCGTGAATGCAATTATTTTGACTTACATTTTTCCTTTGACAAGTTAATTCAATTATTTTTAATGTAAATGAGCATGCTATTGTCAGGTCACTCTTTCTTTTTAGGTTACAAAAGGTAGGCATGTAACTGTTAACTGGTATTTATATAGCACACACTATCACGTGTGCTATGTAGATTAAGCAAAACAAAAAAAATATATTTTAATTAGGTGTGGTGTGTGCAAACTCCCTTGATAGAGTTTATAATTCGGTACATCTTGAAGCTAGTGTAAATTATTCAGAATATTATTTTGTCTAAATAAAATAATATTAAGGGTGTTTGTTTGAAACATCAAAATAAATAAGCAAACCATTGGGATAGCGAGTCATTGTAAAGGAACAATCTGACATATTCTTTCGAAGGAAAAATGAAGAGAAAAGAGAGAACCTCTGGTAATGATAGCACTGCATCTCTGAACAATCATTCTAGTCTATTTGGACAGCTTCTTCAAGAAGTGTATGCTGTATAAGATTGTTCTAATTAAAAAGACCTTTGTGAGTAGAACAAACCACTCTATATGGTGGAGCTATGAGAAGAAGACTGGCTCTATTTTTATGAATTAACTGAAAACACATCTTTGAGTCAATAGCGTCTTTGAACTATGTTTCCTTTGTGAGTTTAGGCTTACAGGAATACAAGGTGTTTTCATAGCCATTGCTTGTAGAATAAGGCAATTGTATGTGATTAATGCCTTCAAAGTGTTAAGAAAACAAAAGCAGCAGGTTAAACATCATTAAATAGTAAGTGTTTTGTTCAGCCCAACAGCCCCAGGATATTCCATTCTGCATTCTGTATGAAACTCTCACAAGTGCATCTTTACAAGCCATGGGGCATTCTGATTAGAAATGACGTCCTGTATGAACTTATTTAGGGTTAGTTAGATAGAAAAAATTACAAATCTACCAAAAGCAACTTGCTGTAAAGCAGTAGATCTGCTATTAAATGTCATTCAAATTCAAATCTTGTCCAAAGACCCAATTGTCACTAATTAAAGCTGTCTCCTTTGTTGTTGTTGTGTTTGCTCCTATGGTTAATTTGTACAACTTGACATAGTAGATTTGCAGAATGATAGCTTGAGGGACTGTTCTGAATATGTGCATTGGAAAAAATGATGTGTGTATATATATATCTTTAATTCTAATAGCAACTTCATAATTCTTTTTTCCATTTCCCAGTTTTTTTGTACATTTTCCCTCCTCTCTTTCCATATATGTCCCCTTGGACAATCAATGTGCACCACCTGTTGAAAGATTTTAATACACCCTTTTAGTTGAATGAACATTTAAAGCAATTGAATGGATGAGATTTTTTTATGGTATAAACAACCACAAACGTACCCTGTGGGAATTTTTTTAGTGTGTATTGAGAACCTTTGGCTTTCCCCACCCTATCTATACAGCTGTATTTTACTGAAGCGTTACTGAGTAGGTTGCATCTAACAGCTCACACTTAATCAGCACAAAGAAATTAATTAAACAGATTGCTTTGGGCTATAAATTACTATTATTAATATATTATAACAAGTAGAACCCCCTTTGCTGCTATCATGTTCTTATAATGCGTGCACTCAGGGACATTTCTTAGTTTGCTAAGGCAAGTAAATTTAGAGCATTATACAAAATTTAAATAACTGAAGTATTATAAAAAAAAGACAATGTAATGCATGTTCAGTTATATAAATGGTAACAAAAGAAATAAACACATAATATTATATTTAGTAAGCATATATTAGTAACAACAATGATAAGTACTAAAGCATATGTAGACATGTCTATTGTATAATGTTAGTTATTGTGTAGAGCTTTATATTATATTAAACCTTCATATGTGGGCTATGTTCATGAAGAGTATTGTTTTAGCATTATTTTTAAGCAAATTTTAGTTAATTCATTCATTTGTTTATGATGGCACCGATAGAGATATTTTTGGGTAGCATATTTAAATAAATAAATATATATATATATATATATATATATATATATATATATATATATATAATCATAACAGGTAAGGTATTCACGACATGTCTACTAAATGGCATCAACTGAGACTTTAAAGCTCATTGTTGTTTGAGACTTCAAGGTCCAATTGGGGCAAAAGTTCTTTTTAAAGTTTCAAGAGTTATTCAGTAAGAGTACTAAGTACTAAGAGTTTCAGTAAGTTACGCTACCCAGTATAATGATTTAAATAGGCAAAATCATATTTTTGCTAAATTTGTTGGAGTTACCCTTAATTAAATTGGGAAATGTGTACACGTGCACTATAATACTATGTATCCAATCAGGTTTTTTCTCTTTTCTAGTTTGGCATACAAAATTAAAGCATTTTTCTGATTGATAGCTATAGAAAATAAGATTACATTATATTATTAAATAAATCCTATTTGTTTCCTGATCTGTTTGTTAATATTTAGATATTTCCTTACTACATTGTTTGAAAGCCTTCCACAGTGCAATGTGTGGCAATTTTTTTTTCAGTGTCTGCTTCAATGGCTTTCATCCACCATTCCCTCCCTCATTTGCCCCTAAATCACTATCATAAAAAAAAGAATAAAAAAACCCCACTCCAGATGCTTAATCACCACTTTATTAAATAGAAATTAAACTCTTATTTTCTTCTTTCTCCATCCATAGTAGTCCAAATAGTAAAAAGAAAACCTGGAATAACCTCATAAAAATTGCAATGATCAGTAGAAACCGTGTCTCCCTTTCGCCTCCAGTCAATCACAAGTAGCTTCCCACGCTAGCTGCTTGTGATTAACTGACCTGGCCTCCCTTTTATCAGCCAGCCAATCACAAGCGGCTATCATGGAAAACTTGGTTACTCCAGGTCACAGTTATTTAGCATCAGTAATTCATAGTATGTTGATAATTTTTTATTGGAATTTTTCATTTCTTGTTTTTTTCCCATTTGGACCTTGACAAATCAAGCAAGAAGAGAATAAGCTGTTATTTTGTATTAAAAATAGTGGTGAACACAAGTATTGGGCAGGTCATTCATTCAAGTAAAATTTTAGTTTTATATGTGTTTATTTGGGCAAGGATCTTCTGGACCCATATCCATTATACTATCACCACTACAGTGAGAAAGTTGCCACTTCAGGAATCCTTACCTTGTTAATTACCCTGCCTAACACAGCACAGGGGTATCAGGAAGTGCATGGGGCTGGGGGGTAACTGTTTTGTGCACTCACTCATAGAGGCATCTGACCTGTGTTCATTGGGCCTGGTTTTCACCATAAAAGGGGATCTTCAAGCTTGTGCTCTCCCTGGTATAGTGAAAACCAGCCCAGGCTGTCTAGCAATGTGACTTGCTAACTATTTTTTTAGTTAGGGGTGGGCTGGGGGCATGCTGTCCATTTTTAACATTAATTATTTCAAATTTTATAGTATACAGGGCACTGGATATGGGGACTGCAAAAATGCTTATCTACCAAACAGGTTTCATTAAAGGTATAGGTCTTCCATGGGGAAGTGCAGTTTTAGGTACACTTTGAGCAATGTAATAAAAGTTTTTACACACACCATAGTTCTACATGTACTAACATTCTTGATGTTCCCTCATGCTCATGATTTATTTTAACCATAAGGAAGGCTAAGCCAAGCAGTATTTTAGGGCAAAGCATGTAAAAGTTTGCTTAATTTTAAAGGGTTGGTAGTAAATGGGTAGAATGTTGGACTGTGATGTTAGATTTACAGTGTGCCTTCTACAGATTTTTCCACTTCTCTGCAAATACAGGCTCACTTTAAGTTTGCAGAGGCTGCATTTGCAAAAGAAAGAGACGTGGACCTTAATGTGTGCTGGAGAGATCATCAAGACATACAAGTTGTTATGTGATTCACATCTGGGATGTAAATGTATCAAGCTGAGAGTTTTCCAGCAGGTTTGAAAAGCCAATCAGATTCTAGCTATCATTTATTAAGTACATTATACAAAATAATAGCTAGAATCTGATTGGCTGCTATAGGCAACATCTCCACTTTTCAAACTCGCCGGAAAACTCAGCTTGATACATTTACCCCCTGGTGCGCATTTGTAAAATTTCTCCAGTATGTCTTGTTTTATTTATGCAAATTTAGCCCTATGCTCAGTATACAAAAGTGCCACCTGTCAGTACACATTGGGCCTGATTCATTAAGGAACACAAATGCCGACAATTGCCGTATTTTGTGTCAAATTGTTCTGCGCATGCCCAGAACCAAACTATACCACAGAGAAAGCATATACATCCAATTCATTTGCGAATGCAAAGGACACTTCCAATAGCTTACGATTCCACGGGCAGAACGGGAAAGGGATGCACATAGCGAAGTACAATAAAGGCATTCCCAAACAGATACGAGTGATTCAAGCTTGGGTGCACACAGAAGTGTGCTCCTTTTCAAACGTAAGTAAGCACCTGCTCAAGGTCAAGTGTAACAATCTCAGCATCTAATGGGATGATTGATTATTCACCTGCACACCTGACACCACTCATCTGATTATACACTACAGTTTATAACACCATCAGAGGGACATTATGCTATTTAATGCAGTCAGACACAATAGAACTGATAGAACAGGATTCCTATACATATTTAAAAATCATACTTTAAGCATGTGCGAATGTTTGAAATTGTCTCACCCTTTCAAATGCTTTACATACATTTACAACAGTGTATAGGTTTTGATATGTCATTTCACACAGTTTTAAAATGTTATGTGTGTGTTATCTAGTTCCCACACTGTCACATACTGATAGGTTAATTGGCTGCTATCAAATTGACCCTAGTGTGTGTGTGTGTGTGTGTGTGTTAGGGAATTTAGACTGTAAGCTCCAATGGGGCAGGGACTGATGTGAGTGAGTTCTCTGTACAGCGCTGCGGAATTAGTAGCACAGTGGCGCACGCAGGGGGGGTTTCTGAGTCTCCAGAAACCCCCCCTGCGCTAACTAAGTGGCCACCATATCGGCACTGTCCTATACAGCAACCGCGGCGCTGTCAAAGAAGCATCCGTATACAGCACCGCCGCGGACACTTCTTTGACAGCGCCACAGCTGCTGTATAGGACAGCGCTGCCGAAACCGAGCTGCTGCGCATGCGCGGGCGCATACGCAGCAGCTCTCTCTTGTGTTTTGTTTTTGGGTTTTTTTTGTGTCAGGGGGGTATGACAATCCTGCGTGCGCCCCTGTAGCGCTATATAAATAACTGATGATGATGATGATACATTTGCTATGCAATTATGTGTTTTAAAAGGTTGGGAACATGTTGCCTGTATTGTCTACTTTATACATGATAGCATACATTTGTATTGCGATTCTCTGTTTTTAAAGGTTATGTATTTTTTGTTTTTGTTTTTTTAAAGAAATTTTGCCATAAGTTGGCAAGTATGATTTAAAGCAATATGCACATCATTTCACTATCCTGAAGTATACACAGTGGAATCTCCTCATGACTTCAGCATATAACGTTTTGAAAAGTGGGCTAAAATAAGATGAAACTTTTTTCAAAAATCTAGCAAAAGTTATGTTCACACAAATAGGCTAATCCCATTAATTTACCCCAAAGTTTAATTAGCTAGTTTTCCAAAGCAGATAGGTAGACCTTTTTATATGTGTAGGACTCAAAATTTTTGCTCACAGCAATTTGGAAATTTCAGCACAAAATTTGCAAATAATGGTAAAAAGTTTTTAGCGTTTTTGAAATTATACCAGCAAATTATCAATTTACTTCAACTAGCAGGTGCTATCCATTTTCCATTCCACGTCTTCCTGTCAATAATTTTACAATTGTGTGGAATAGCAGGTGGAAGCAAGACGGTGAGAGTTTGAGAGTAAGGATGGTGCCAGAGAGGCGCTTTTAAAGGTGATGGTGTAGCAGGGTGTCCCCAAAGTGCCACTGGAGCTCTACCCATGAAGAGGGCAAAGAAGAGTAGACCTGAAGATGACAGCGCTGGAGCCGGCAAGGAGGCAAAGATAAATGAGGATTCAACTTACCAGACCTACGTTCCAGTGCAGGTAAGTCTGGTCTCCTTGCAGCGCATCCCTTTTAATTTTACAGTACATCCCTGTTGTTTGGGCACATTCATGCCTTTAGCCTGCATCCTCATTATAACTCAGGTTTAGAGTCACGGGGACATTGTGTATCTAGGATTAGAGCCTGGGGTGGGGGCAAAATGTTCCCACACTGTTCATATTTTTCAGACTCTAGACCTAACAGCAGATAGGAGTTTAGCAGCTTTTTCATAGAGAGACTGTGCAAGGTCTATGCCCACAGTTTCCCAGTTTCCCTGTCGCAAATCCCCTGGTGGCCATTTTGTTGTAGATTCTATTCAGTATCCTGTGTCCTGTGTTTCTGTACCCTAGCCAGGCCCCAATTAAAGGTAGGCTAGGGGTGGTTCCAATTGTACTGCGTTAAACTGTATGTATTTCCTTGTTATTTTTTTTGTTTTTCTACCACCTCTACATTAACATTAATAGAGCTGAATTGCCAAAGTGCTTACACACAGTGGATGAGTGATGCAGTGTGTTCAGATTGTAATCACTCCCTTCAGGAGAGTTGCATTTCCCCTTCACTTCAGTGTATAGATATGGAAGAACTGAGCTTTATTAATTCTATTGATTTTCCAGCTGTATTAAAGGCACCCATCTGACTCCACCGTCACTGATAGTGAGTAAAGGTAAACTGAATATTGTGATTTCACACTGGAAAGGGGCTTAAATAAGAGAGAGTGGACTACTACTTCCATAATGAAGCACACATACATATTGTCATAAGGAAACAAAAGATACATGGTAGTCTTTTTCACATTTCCTGATTCTTAGTATCACAGTGGCTTAGGTGGAGATGCCTATTACAGCCTACTGCACAGATAATCTCACCTCCTTAACATCACACTTCAAAAGGTAGACCTGATCATTTGGCCAATCCAAAAATTTTGCTATTGAGCCCGGGAGGAAGCGTTCTGCCCCTGAGTAAAGGCTACACACTCTGAACTCACATGCACAGACCAAAGTTTGTGTTCTGAGACAAGATATTTAAATGAGCTTCAAGAGAGGGGCAGTCATTATTTAGTGAGTAGCCTTAGACACTTTTCTGTACTACTGGATTTTTACACATGCTGGGAGGTGGCATAAATTGAGTATCCTACCTTTAGCACCAACAAAGCATATTTCATATGAGAAAATGTATATATCAATTTTATAAAGAGTAGAGTGGTCCACCAAATACATTTGTGAATAAAAACATCCCCAAAACACCAATCACTGACAAGCAAATGAAAACAAAAAATGCCAAAAACAATGCAACAGCCACTGTCACATGAACATAACGTTATAAAAGTAATATGTACATTGTTCTATCTTTTTTTTCTTGGTTACAATAAAGGAGAATCCACTATGTATCTTTAGTGAAACAGCAATGCAGCTCTGCATATTAAACAGTTTTACTGGTTTAAGCTTACACTCACATTGTTGTCCACACTGTGGTCTGTATACTGCACACATTTCACTGGTTACCAAGACTTTGTCCACATTTTGTAGTGTAATACCTCTCCTTAGTAGATGACTAGCCTTATAGGTGTAATTTACACACGTACTCCTTTAACCATCATTTCATAATGTAACTTCAACATACTGTAACTAAAAGTAAGTATGTTTTTTTTTTATAACTGGCAGGGCAGCACTTCTCAACTGGGCTATAGGAAGAAGAACAGCCATCTTTTTCCCCATTTTCAAATTATGCAGTGTTTCTCTGTCATTTAGTTTACTTTCCATTGCACATTAATTTTGCATATTCCATACATTAATGGTCCATGTACCACAGAACAAATGATTATGGTACCCGCAACCATGTAACACCAGAAAATTCCTGTAGAAAACCTCTGCTGGAATAAAGTATGTTATTAGCTACATCATTTCTTCTGTGATACATGTACTGTAATTTCTGTTATTGCCGTTGTAATGAGAACTGAGAGCTAGTACTGTTTGGAGTACCATGTACCCTTGAAATAAGCTGAATACGGACCTTCCTCTCTAGATATCCTATTTATAAATGAACATACTTATTCAACATTTCCTCTGCATCGAACCTGATGGTTCCAAACTCTCCCCTCTTCTCCCCTTCTCCAACAATTTCCTGTTGGCTATTCAGCTGCTGCTCTACTGTACACTCTGCTCCTACATTGCTAAGAGAGGAAGTGAGAAAATTTGAACAAAATTCTATGGACATATTTAACTGATGCTCAAGAATGTCAGCCCAATGCTAGTGGCATTCTGGGGCATTAACCTGATTTAAGGATTGCTGTAATGTAACAGAGATCACTGTTTGCGCTCTCCTTTGGAAACTCTGAGGAGCTTGTGCTACAGTCTGATAAGCCTCATGCATGCAAAAGTAGTGAAAAGGTGATATGAGTGGGTGGGGGTTCTGGGCAACAGGAAGCCCCTCTAAGTGGCACCTGGGGTCAAGCCCCTCTGGAGACCACTTTTCATCTAGTGCCATAATAAGGACAACCCCATGTGTACATGCTCCAAGCCCCTCTTAGGGTGACCTCTAGATCAGGTTCAATATTGTCCTTGGTGGTTGGCCCCTCCTCTAGGACCAGCTACTTAAATATGGCCACAGATTGCATGATCCATTCCTTCGTTCCTTGCACTAAGGGTGTCAACCTCCTCTCTTTTGTGTGTATGCCTTCTCCGTGTGTCCGTACATGTGATGTCTCACATGAGACTTGCACCACTTGACAGTCACCATCCCATGTGTCCATGCTGCAAGAGAAGCAGACAGAAGAGTTTGCATCTCCAACACAGTCTGCTAGAAGAAGGTAAGTGTGAGGGGAGGGGGGTGGAATCTTAATAATGACGGTGGTAGGTGCGCTGTTATAATGGTGGAGTGTGAGTGGTGTTCAATTATTTAATGGTAGGTGATATTAATTTATTTGTAGGGTGATTACAGGGTATTTCATTTATTAGTTTGGTCTATTCATTTGTGGGGATAGGGGGGTACTGGGACCTTTAATTTAATGTTGGGGTGGTCTGGGGACTATTAATTAAATGTGGGTCTGAGTTTGGGGAGAAGAAGGGCTACTTACTAAATGTGAATATAAAATATTCACTGATGTCTGGTAATAAGCAACCAAAATTTATTAGCAGAACTCTGAGCCAGATATGCAAAAAATTATGTTGAGTAGTCTGACACTTGTCTGAAAGAGTGGACAGCTCATGGTAACAGATAGTGAGTATTCAGAATATATTTGATAGAACACAGAGTCAACGGAATCCTTTAAACAAGTCAGGGGTCAGGGCAGGTAGAGATATGAGAGCAAATCTGTTAAACAAAGCCAGTAGTCAGGAGTGGTGAATACAGCAATTCAAGTAAGTACTCCAGGTCAAAAACTATTAGTAGAACAGGTCAGATCACAAGGCACACTAGGTCAAACAGGAACGATCACCAGCATTAGTATGCTGTCAGGAAGAGGTTTATAAGGCCAGCAGCATCAATCAGAACTGCAGAATTGTACACCTGAAGCTTCCAGACTGAGAGCTGAATGAAGCTTGTAAATATTTGCTTAGCAACTAGCCGAATCAGTGTTCTGCAGTAATGATCCTACAAACAGTAGTAGCAATAATTGAACAGATGATAGATAAAACAAACAGGAGAGCTCATATTTCTTATCATTGTCCCGCTTAGTGAGGATTTGGTCTAACTGCATGGGCAGTTAAGAGGTGGTCCAGCTTCGCACTGCTCAGCTCAATAAGGGACAGCTACGTGCATACTGTCGTGCATGCAGTTTTGCCCATGCAATTGTTCATTAATGGTGTAATCAAATGGGTTACTTTACCAATATCGCGCATACATATCTGCCTGTGTGATGCAACAGACAAAACAGACACACACACACACACACACACACACATGCAGGGCTTTTTTTCCCATTGAACGCTGGGAACGGCGTTCCGGCACCTTTTTTTTTAACCTTTTTTTTTTTTCTCTGCTGTGCTGCTACAGTGCAGCACAGCATCTGTGTGTGTGTCCTGCTTCCAGTGTCGGACTGGGGCATGAAGGGCCCACCAGGGGAATGCAGTGATAGGGGCCCACTACGTTGGGGTAAGGCCAACTGTAAGAGTGGGTGTGGCCAGTCAAGGGGGTGTGGTCAGCCCAAGGAGGACAACTTATAGCACTATAGTGTGGACCTTAAAGAACAAAGTGGACATTGCAAATTAGACGAGTTTCACATATATCATGTACACAAAACTATCGACAAATTATGTATCAATCAATAAATAACCTTTATTTATAGTAATAAACACATGTATGAATACAAAAATATAAATTAGAACTAGAAAATTAGAAAATTAAAACAAACAACTATTTAGTGTAACACTGAGAACATCTGACACAACAATGCAAAAAAATATAAATAACATTCCTTAATATTCCAACACCACACAGTAGTGATTTTCAAATCACTTAACGTAAACATGTTTATAATCTGTTTATCACAGACAGTGCAATATACCCGCATATATAACCTCCTTCATTTTTTGGAGTGGTATTGTTAAAGGTTAAGACTTAAAATGTTAACATAACAACTATTTAGTGTAACACTGAGAACATCTGACACAACAATGCAAAAAAATATAAATAACATTCCTTAATATTCCAACACCACACAGTAGTGATATTCAAATCACTTAACGTAAACATGTTTATAATCAGTTTATCACAGACAGTGCAAAATACACGTATATATAACCTCCTTCATTTTTTGGATTGGTATTGAAGAAGCATTATCGTTAACAGCAATTAAGCTGTTACAGAAGCAATCTTTGTAGAAGAGAAGATGAATGTGCAAATGTATCAATTATATCATCAAATATGAAATTTCCAACAATATCCCTTTCTATATTAAGAAGCAGAAAGGATTCTAACAATTCTTGGCCAATCATTGATCTCAATCTATTTTTTACAATTTTAAGCTTTGAAAAAACTCTTTCGCAAGATACCTGAGTACAAGCTAATGTAAGAAGAGTTTTGTACACAGCAAATAGATTGGTATATGCAGCAGAGTGTAAATTGTGATCATATAGAAGCCGGTAACAACAGGTCAGGCAGTTTTCACAGGCTTTCATTTTTATATGACTGGACATTGTTTCTTCAATGTTTGTTTCTTCTACACTAACACTTGTGCTGGGAAGAGAATATGGCTTTTTAAGCACAGAATAATTCTGCACAAAATTTAGAAGCTCTGCTTTAAGCTTGACAATGTCTACCTCAGCCAAATCTGCAACAGTTCTCAGAGCCTCTGTTGGTATCTCACACTGATCATTCATCATTCGGTTAAACATCCTTGGGTCAAAGTAGGTTAAATTCTGAATGAGGCTTTCATTTTTTGAAAACCTTCTATCAATACTCTCTACTGCTTGATCAAGTACAACATAGTATGTCTGTACTTTGAAAGCTTCTAGAGAGTCTTCAATTGGCTCATCCTGAGCTAACTCACCAGGCATCTTTTTTTTCCTTGCTGTCCTTTTTTCTGGTAGACTTTTTTGTACTTCAGCAGTTACAGAATGCTCTTCAAGCGAACTCTCAACTTTGTCAATAAATGAATTCACTAATTCAATTACTTTCGAAAATGAAGGTCTAAGCTTCTGAAGCAGACCCTTGGCAATATCAACCATTCGCCATGCCTGTAATATGTCCAAGCCAGCAGTCTGCAGATAATCAGAAACTGGAGTTGCAATTTCAAAGATCTGCATGAACATAAATGATACAAGTAGTGTTTCGTATCTTGTCCAGGCATGGAGTAAGTACTTTGCCTCACTAAAGATTTTACTGTCAAACTGTGGTGACATTGAAATATACTCCAGGCAATAAAGCAAGGTGCTGTACAATTCATTGGATTGTTCAGAAACTGATCTAAAAATTGTACTTAATGCCCTTGTTTTGCTCCACCAGCGCGTATCACTAATTTTCTTTAGTCGTGACAGTTTTTCCTGCCCTTGAAGCTGGTTGGAGACATGTTCTGCCCACACAGATGATCTCTTGTAAGACTCTGAAAAAAAACATGCTGTTTTCTCTAAAAGCCCAAATAATGACTTTACTGGAGTAACACACTGTGTGATATCTACAATGACCAAATTGAGAATATGAGCATAATACCAAGTGTACACTGAATTACAGGACTCTTTTCTTATGTAGACCTGTACTCCACTGTAGTGCCCACTCATGTTTGCAGCACCATCAAAAGAGCAACCAATAATGTTACTTATGCTCAGAGAGAACATTTCCAGTCGCTCCTTCAGAACGGAAAACAGAGCTTCCCCAGTAGTGCTTCTGACATCAACAAGACTGAAGAGTCTTTCAAAAACCATGCTGTCTTTGGTATACCTTAAAATGATGCTACATTGTTCCATAACAGCAATATCCTGTGTACTGTCCATTTCTACACTAAATTTCACAGCATCTTTCACCTCCTGGCTTATTTTCTGTTTTACCATATTTCCCATTATTATTATCAGCTTGTTAACAGCTTGTTAACAGTTATTTTGCTTAAAAATGTCACCATTCCACCCCTTCCTTTACTCTTCTGATGGCGTCTTTTCCTGGCCTCACTTTTTTCTACTGCTTGCTCTATGTGTTTTTGCAGTACACCATCAAATTTACTCAGAAGCAGAACTAACCCCAGAAAGTTACCGTGGTTGAGGTCACTATTGAGTAAAGTATGAGCAGCCTCATCCTGCCCTCTGTAAGCAATGTAGAGTATAATAGCAATAAGGCGACTAATTACCATGCGATTGTGCTGCACTTCTTCTCTATGTTTGTTTACTAAATTTACATTGATTAAAGTTTCTATATCACTTTTCCTTTCTGCATGCAAATATGCACTGACAGCTACTTGATGTTGGCTAGATTCTTCATGTTCCCTTACTCTGTCATACACATGTTTAGTAACTTGCCATCCAAAAATAAAATTACTTTTACGATTGCTGCAAAATGCCATACAAGTTGAACAAAATATTTTTTGACTTTCAACACAGTACGAAAGCCATTTCCTCTGAATGGCACTTCCACCGGGTACCGATCGAAAGTATACTTTATGAGCTTGAAAAGGCAAAGCATGAGTAGCATCTGAAGGTGGCTGCACAGGGTGAGCTTTCATAAAATGTAATTTTGCTGAAATACTGCATAATGCTTCTGGTGCAATAAAAACATTACATTTTTCTGATACAGATGGAATAGGTGAAAACAAGATCTCACTTTCTGCAGAACTGTCCGTATCTTGACCACGGGTCTCGGTGATGCCGATTCCACAAATGTTTTCTCCTGAGCCTTCCGGTTCACTTAATACAAAAGACGGACCTTCGTCTGCACTAGACACTGATGCTGCAGCATCCTTCTCTACTGTGCTTTCAGAAACATGTTGAAGGCTTAAGTCCTTTGGTTCTACAGTAACATCCTTAGACTTCCATAGCTTTTGTTGGCCTGGTGCATTTCCTGCGTCTCTCAGTTTCTTTTGTGACGCCTGCAATCTCTTTACTGAGCCACTACTATATTTCTTCTTTTTAGGCACTTCCGCTTGCCTTTTGTCTTCTGAAACTGCACTTCTTTTGGAAGACATTTTGTAGTGCCTAGCAATAACACAAACAATATTTTTGACATCAGTGATGCCCACTGAAGATTGCTTGATGCCCTGACTGCAGATAGTACCAACTCTGTTTCCCTCAATCATGCATAAAAATTTCTTGGATCTCATCATTTATCATGCTGTCCTACAATCTCTTCATTATAAACAACCTCATATATAATGATGCCAACATGGTAACATAGCACAATTACCAAGATCTCAATATAATCATGCCATCCTACTTAATTATAATCATGCAAGCCTACATCAAATATACATGCCATCCTACTTCGTTATAATCATGCCATGCCCTCCAACATGCCATTCCCTCAAAATATACTAATTATATGCAATCATCACATAATTAGGAACATTATATAATCTGATAATCATGATATTCCATAAACAAAGCCGTTTTCATCATGTCATGCAAACGTAGTATACATTTTCACAGTGGCTGGCTAAAATCAAATATTTAGAAACATTCAAAAGATTATCATAGAAAAATGTTTTCCTACCTGTCTTTAGTTTCTATTGATCCTAGATTCTCAATCTGGGTGCAGCTCAATTCAAGGTTGTTCAGGTTTTTCTGATTATCTTCCAGTTTTCAAATGGGGCCCAGTGTGTTTTCTGTATTGTAATATACAAGATCATTTTATCACAAATGGTTTTGCCTCAGGGCTCTCCCCATTTCCCACTTTCATCCCTCAGGGCTCTCACTATTTCCCCCTTTCATCATATATATATATATATATATATATAGTACAGCACTAAAACAAACTCATGCAGTGTATGGGGGGGTGACCAATAGAAAGCCACCAGCGGAGAACTTGCAGCTTCCTATGGTCTAATTAGTCACACCAAACCTCCATCGGACAGATCTATTCAGATGAGTTAACATTTTGCTAAGGGGAACAGTAAATTTAACTTCAAGTGCTCCTTTACATTAAAGGGATGGGTGACTATACTGCATTATAACCTCGCTTTGTCTCTGCAACAAACTTTATAACCCTTAAGGGTCATATAACACATCACAAATTGTATATCACCGAACTAAAAGTAATAATAATGTCCCAGTGTTTTCATATTATAAACTGAATAATGCAGAAATTGACAAATCTTATCCACTACGGGTCGTCACTCAGTACATGTCATTTGGACAGGTAAGCCTTAAAATATATATGTAAGTGGTGATCCAGAATACAACAAATTCAACAATCTGTAACATACACAAAAGGAATGCAGCGCTAATAACCTAACTATCACACATCTATAGTAAATGAAAATGAATCCAGGTCACGAATCATCAGATGTACAAATTTATTTCAATACAATATAACCATATAAAACAACTTTGCCTAAATGTGGAGTACTCCTCATAAAAATAAATCACCGTGCACTGTGATATAGTATATATATATATATATATATATATATATATATATATATATAAAAGTACCGTTGCTCATGAGATGCTTGATCCAAACAGCTTACTACTGAATAAATGCGACAGCTGTCCCTTGTAGCCAATGCTGTATTAAAAAATCAAAAAATCAATCAAGAGCTTATAGAGTATTTACAAACAAATGTTATTGTTGATAATAGCCACCACTGTCTATAGATAATAGTAATCAATCACATCTACATGATGTTGTCTTCGTAACTGTATAAAACACCAAATGAGTTCTGTCCAAACACAGGTGATATGGAGCCGTTGCTCAAATTGCTCAATTAACTTGAATGTAGGAGATGTTACTACGGTATTTCCATCTATACCCCATATTATATATAAAACAATTGTGAATAATCAATCACGTATAAGCTCACTGTCTCTGGCCGAGCAAGATAATATAGTGTCTCAAAACACTCCACATACCGCCATCAGATGAGGCTCCGATGGAAGATCTTACGCTGACTGTCCCGTGTAGATAATATATCCTTTTGATCACAGGCGTACCACACTTGTGGGTGGTATCTGTAGTGCTTCGGGCTTGACGATATGCGAGCACACCGTAGCGAGCAGTGAACTGAATGAATGGAGCCCACGTGTCCGCAATACACAGCTGTGTGTGGAGTAGATATTTTATACCTAATCAGTACCCAACATACATAGAATGTAATATAACATAATATATCTTCAAATAATATATATCTTTTATTATTATTATTTCCCTTCAGTATAGGAGGTAATAAATGAAATGTTTTATATAGAATGCCATTAGAACAAAATTTATTCTTTGATGTAATATATTTTTAGTATGTTTCCCTCCTATTAGTACAACATAAATAATGAATGTATGAATAACAAAAACATATAAAATAAAATAAAGTAAAAAAAAAATTAAAAATCAGCAATCTGTGGTGCAATAAATTATTCAATACATATTACTCCAGTCCAGTTAGACATCAATAAAAGTTTACATAATGTAATTATAGACAGTGTGCAGGGCACATATTTTTTTCAACACAAATCAAAATGCCCACTTGAAAAAGAATATATCCAATTAGTACTAATTAGTACTGTTTGCGTGGGTTTCCTCTGGGTGCTCAGGTTTCCTCTCACACTCCAAAAACATAATAGTAGGTTTACTGTCTGCTATAAAAAAAAAATTGAACCTAGTCTCTCTCTCTCTGTGTGTATGTATGTTAGGGAATTTAGACTGTAGGGACTGATGTGAGTGAGTTCTCTGTACAGCGCTGCGGAATCAGTGACGCTATATAAATAAATGGTGATGATGATGATGTTAGATCATACACTGCTGGTGGCCGTTTTATACACCAAATGGGGTTGTATACTTCTCCCATCCTCATGGAGCACAGTTTAGCCTCTGTTTTCTATCTCCTATAACTAGTCAGGATTCCTTGTATGCGCTTTGCTGCTGGCTGGTTATGTTTCAACCAGTATGAACAGGAAATTAGAGGCCACATAAAGGAGTTAACTCAATTAATTGATATAATTCAAAGATACAATAGTTGTTGCGTTGATAATTCGTACGCTGTTTTGTACTAGTGTACACAAGTATATGATTTTCCTGTATGGTATAAACTAAACATGTGTGTGAATCCATTTTTTAAATACAAGCAAAGGTATGGAATGTGGGGATTTCTTAGCCACAAATTCACTAGAAAGGAGAAGAAAAAATATTACATTATTGCTGCTGCTCTGTGACTTTCTGGACAACCAATCAAATTCTGCATACTAATAGTAGGAATATATGTTTTATATACGAGTCCTTTTTAATTAAAATTCACAAAAGTTTTATTTGTGGGTGATTTACCTCTTCCCAGCGCCATTTCTGTTTTAGACATATTTTTTGGGTGAATATAAACAGATATATCTACACTCATGGGGATATAACATTTCAAACCCCATATGACGACAAGTTCTCATAAAAACCTCCCATATTAAACATAACATGTCCAGCCTATATATCCAGAAAGCTTTTCTTATGAGTGAAATTGTCTTTAAATTCTCATGGGCTGGCAACATAAAACTTACATAATGGCGATGCTCCTCTGTGCGGCCGCGGGTACTGACAGCTCCTCCTCCCCTGCTGAAGTTCACAACACACTACCGCGCAGGCGCAGAGAGCCGTGTCTGGGCAGAGATCCCAGACACGGCTCTCTGCGCCTGCGCGGTAGTGTGTTTCTTACACTGCCGCCGCAGACAACCGTCTACGAGGTGCTCCCTGCAAGCTCCGCCCCAATGTCGGAGGGGGCGGGGCTTAATTGCGCCCGGGCCTACGGGTCTATAGCCCGGCTGGCCGGCAGGCCAGTCCGAGGCTGCCTGCTTCCATTGGCTGGAAGCAGGGCAGCGAGAGGAGCCGCGATCTAACTAAGAACAGTGAAAAGAAGCATGCAAAGAAGGTAAATAATACTGACTACAGGAAGTGGGAAGGGGCAAAAGTAGAAGAGGGCTACAGAAAAACAAAGGGGGAGCAGAAAGAGGGTTACAGAATAAAGAAGGGGAAGCAGAAAGCACCCGGGGGAGAGGGGACGGAGGCCCGGGCCGGCGGTGGCCAGACATAATAAAGGAATAAAGAAGGGGAAGCAGAAAGAGGGTTACAGAATAAAGAAGGGGGAGCAGAAAGAGGGCTACAGAAAAACAAAGGGGGAGCAGAAAGAAGGCTACAGAATAAAGAAGGGGGCGCAGAAAGAGGGCTACAGAATAAAGAAGGGGGAGCAGAAAGACGGCTACAGAATAAAGAAGGCGGGAGCAGAAAGAGGGCTACAGAAAAACAAAGGGGGAGCAGAAAGAGGGCTACAGAATAAAGAAGGGGGAGCAGAAAGAGGGCTACAGAAAAACAAAGGAGGAGCAGAAAGAGGGCTACAGAATAAAGAAGGGGGAGCAGAAAGAGGGCTACAGAATAAAGAAGGGGGAGCAGAAAGAGGGCTACAGAAAAACAAAGGAGGAGCAGAAAGAGGGCTACAGAATAAAGAAGGGGGAGCAGAAAGAGGGCTACAGAAAAACAAAGGAGGAGCAGAAAGAGGGCTACAGAATAAAGAAGGGGGAGCAGAAAAAGGGCTACAGAATAAAGAAGGGGGAACAGAAAAAGGGCTACAGAAAAACAAAGGGGGAGCAGAAAAAGGGCTACAGAATAAAGAAGGTGGAGCAGAAAGAGGGCTACAGAATAAAAGGGGAGCAGAAAGAGGGCTACAGAAAAACAAAGGGGGAGCAGAAAGAGGGCTACAGAATAAAGAAGGGGGAGCAGAAAAAGGGCTACAGAATAAAGAAGGGGGAACAGAAAAAGGGCTACATAATAAAGAATAGGGAGCAATAAGAAGGCTACAGAAAAACAAAGGGGGAGCAGAAACAGGGCTACAGAAAAAGGAGGGAGGTGGAAAGAGAGGGCCACAGAAAAATGAGCGGGCAGAAAGAGAGGCCCACAAAAAACCAGGGGGCAGAAAGAGAGGGTCACAAAAAAACGAGGGGGGCAGAATAGGGATGAGAGTGGCCATATGTGAGAAAAGTTGGTAGGCAGCAGGGTCATGTCAGTGTGCAACAGGTGAGTGATGTCCAGTTGTTATTTTTGTATTATTAAATCTAACATATGGGGCCTCCCCTCTAGATATCCTGCGTTTACTGCTGGGCAGCAGTGAAGACTGGATAGCATTCTGCTTTAGACATCAGTCATCTGGACTGCAGCCTTGCCAGCCAGCCAGGAGGAGGTAAGAGTTATTATTTTTATTTTACAATTGTCAAGTGTGTGAGGGGCAAGAAAGGAAGCAAATTTATGTTAAGAATATAAATATATATAATTTTTAATTTTTTTTCATAAAAGATTAATAAGACGTGAGTTCCGGCACCTTTTTTTTTTTACAAAAAAGCACTGTATATATGTATGGAGCAAAGATGTTATGTAAATAAAGAAAATTTGAACAAATATCCAGGAGGACAGTTCATGAAAAGCTTCAGTAAAAGGAGACCATTCATTGTTCAGGAGAGAGCTGCAGGTTTAGGTAATCACCAGACTATGTGGCTGAGCTGATAGACTCCTGCAGTTGAGCTTGGGGGTTCATTGTTTAACCCTAGAGAAAGGTTAGGTACACACTATATGTTTTTCACCCGATTATCTTGCCAATCACAGGATAAACGACCATTAGGTCCAATATCGCTTTAGTGTGCATGCTCCAAGGATCATGTATTGTCGTTCCAAATCACAACATATCATTTGATTTAATTTAATTTAATAAATTAATTAAAAATCTCTATAAATGAAGGAACGATGTTTGGGCAAATTCCGAAGTGTGCACGCACTCTTGTCCAGCAGTGTAGGCAGATCTCTATAGAGTTTGCAGAATCACGATCTTTTCAGTCGATGGTTATGACAGATGAAGAGCACAGATCTGAAGGTTAATCTTGTAAAACGTTTATAATGTGTACACATAAATCGGCATGCTGATCTGGTGATTGGGACCTTCAGTCGTTGATAAAATAATCAACAATATCGCATTGGCAGAAATTTTCTGTAGTGTGTACCTAGCCTTGGATATCCTCCATTGCTGGGCACTGCTTTCCGTCTTAAGTAGACAAAGCTTTGGATATCCTCCATTGCTGGGCACTGCTTTCCGTCTTAAGTAGACAAGGCTGTATACTCATAGAACTTTATTCAGACAAATCAGTCCTGCCTCTGTAGAACTTCCAATTGAATTTCCTGATCATATATTTGAAGCATTTGTTTCAAATTGGTATAAATGGAATGTGATAACATAGGCTGACAATTCTCTATCTACTGGTATGTCTCTGTATTATAAGTATGTTTATATGTTGATATTTTAAGTTGCAACAAAAACTGTTTTGCTTAGTTTCATTTTTAAAATGTTATATTTTTTATTGCAGTGTAGAGTTCCAAGTTCCTACAATTTATAATGTACAACTGTTGTGCAATGGACATTTAACTTTAGATTGAGCTTACATACCATTTAAGAAATGTACCCTTGTGTCATTTTACCTGTTTGTTTTAGACAAGATTAGATAGAGAGAGACTCTTTGGAGAAAGCTTCAGTTTGAGCACTGTTTGCCTACCTTTTAATTAACAACATAACAAAAGTACATGCCCATCTGTTAACACATGGTCATAATTACTACAAAATGTCTATAGAAAAAGTCTCCGATCAGGCTATCTTTATTCAAAAACAAAGGCAGATCAAATTACTAACGCCAGATTTTTCTAGCAGTTAATGCTTGGGAATATCACATACACATACAGGAACACATGCGTATATTCATTTTGGATTGTTCTTGGTCTTGGTTACATGAGATCTTATTACCTTTGCATCTCTTGTCAACTTTTTTCTATTATTTCAGTTGCTTAGCGATAAGTTCTTTCGTTATTTATATATGCAGATCTCATCCTAAGTTGTTTACTAATTTTATTTTGATGATAATGATGGTGTAGTTGCAAAGGCTCATCATTTATCACTATTTACATTTACTATTTACATTATGTATTATGTATATTACATATTATTATTGTTGTTGTTATAATTATTATTATTATTATTATTATTATTATTATTATTATGAGACTGCTAAATTAGTTAAAAGTTCATAAACCTAGAGCTTGTTATTTGGCAGTAATCAAAGCAAAATAACTGAGAAGATATTAAGAGCTAAAGCAAAATGAAACACAAAATCAGAAAAAAAACAAATATACACTGGATCTTTATAAAGGTGAGACCTATAAGCAGGGCCGTAACTAGGGCTGTGTGAGAGGGGCAACGGTCCAGGGCGCAATGCTGAAGGGGGGGGGGTGTAGTTTATGAATATTTAAAAAATTGAAGACTAGGGGGGGGCGGCAGTTTTCCTTCTAGCGCTAAAATTTTAAGCTATGGCTTTGCCTATTAGAGACTTCTCTGATGCATTGCGACTCTCTGTTTTTTTATAGAAACTATATAAAACATTGCTAAAACATAAACAACTTTTTGTTACACAGCATATGAAAGGGATCAGCTTCTTTATAGTACTAAGAATTAACTTTTTCTCCACAGAATGAAAAGTACTCAGGACAACTCTGAATGTGTTGTCCCTCTTATTTTTAAATTAGAAAACTGTGACACCCATGCGGTCTGAAGTTTGCTGAAACCATAAAGGTCACTATATATTTTGATTATAGTTGCAAATAAAGTAAGCATTTATGTGAACATATTCTTTCCTATCCTATCAACTGTGGTGCACTAATAATTTGTCGGGCAAAAAAATAAGCACCCATCCTAGGAGTGGGACACTTGAAGCTCTATTGGAATAACAAGTACTAGCTACATGTTAGCTAGTTGCTTCTTATCGTTATTATTATTATTATTGGTATCATCATCATTTTCATCCTTTATTTATATAGCACCAACATATTCTGCGCTGCGCTGTATAATAAAAAAACATTGTTCAGATCAGTCCTGCCTCTGTAAAACTGTAAAATCAAATTAGCCCTCACCCTTTTCATCATTTTTTTCAACATTATTTCAGTTGCTTAGCGAAAAGTTATTTCGTTATATGTAAGCCTGGGTGGCAATCAGCATTACAGGGCAAGTATTACTCAAATGCATCTAAAATATTAGCACATTGATACAGACATATATAATAAGAGGCTGTTAAATGTTAAAAAAAAATCTAATTAAATTGTGGTATTAGTTTATATTTTTTGTAATAAAAACACTGGAAAACCTTTTTAGGAAACTATCATTTTATGCAGTTAAATTAATAATTTTAATCACATGTTTTATGGTGTGTCTGTGTAGATGATTCTCGAATGTAATCTCCATTGCTAGGTCTTTTTTTCTTATACAATAATATGTTGGCTGTGCAGCTTCTTATGCATCACTGTCATTTTTTCCCATTTTTATAGTTAGTGAAGCTTGTAGTATGGGTCTCAACATGGATTTGTCTCTGTGTTAAATGTCCTTCCTATTAGTTTTTACCTGATGTTTGTTGGTTATTTTAATGCCAGGACTCTTTTCTTCATATTTTTTTATCCTTTGTATTGTAACTTTGTTGAATTATTTACACAGCCCTCGTAATGTAAATTTTGTGTAATATGTATAGAAAGTATTTTGCTTTTATTAAGCTTTTGATAAGGCATTCTCAATTTTTCATAACATTATTGATTTATTTTTTTGCCTGAATTATTTTTTTGCCTGTGCTCTAGCACATAGAGGTGCTTGATCTATTTCTCTAGATCGCATCAATGGTAATCTGACTGTGTAAGATGGCCTCCTAGGTGTGTTGGATATAGCAGTTGTAATTGTGCAATTCATGCTGTATCTGTGAGTTTTTGTACACAGAAGTATGTATGTTGCCAAATGTTTAACTATGAGTTAAATAGTAGGTTAGGTGGAGAGAGTCGTATTTTCCACCTCTAAAGTGTTAAATGAAAGTGTAATTCCTAGTCCACAACATAACAGTGCTATTTAGTTTCTAAATTAGCAGTGGTAAGACACTTGCTTGGTGTAACTACATAATACTTTTATGCTATTATATTATTATTATTTTCTTAACTTTTTATTTGAGAACACTAAAAAATCTCACACGTTTTGCTAAATCTATACCCTGACAAAACAATCTACAATCTCTTTTGCAGTCTCAAGCTGTTTTAATGTTGTGTATTCTATGCTACATTAATGACAGCTTTGAAAATGGTATTATGTTCCCACATAATTAAGCTATTACTGTTAACTCACATGGACAAGAAATTAGGATATGGTTTGACAAGTAGTGTATGTTCTCTGTCTCCTGCAGAGCTGAATTAACTTTCACAATACCCAAATGTCAATCTTCAAGGCCTTAAAGACATTAGATATGCCTGACAGTTAAGTCCAACCCAGACATCAGAATTTGCCATCTTTAAGGCTCCAGAGGTATGATGGTAAAACTATGTTCTTATACATAAATGGCATTTCTGACTTATGTGTTGTCACTAATTACTATGGGGTATGTCAATTTGAAGTGTTCTTTAGGTTTTCTGTCTTTATTATTGGTCTACCATAATTATTTGTGTAATATGCTTTTTTAGACATGTCATGATGATGATGGATTGTATTGAATTGGGGGGCTCCAAGGTTGCAACAGTCAATTAGGCAACAAAATAGTTATTTTAAACTTTGTCTCTGTACCATCCTGCTAAGGGTCTATATCATTTCAGGTCTAACAAGATTCCTTTTTTCTTTTTCTTCTACCAATATACCAACTGGCAACAAGAAAGACACCTTGTTTGAACATCTTCTAATTAATGTTGACATAGTTTTCCAGCAGAAATCACTTCTTGTTATGTTATTTTACGCTAGTGCTTTCAAATGTCTTGCAGAATGTCCATGGCCAATAGGATGTCTTGACAGATGTAGTTCACAACTAAAAGACCACCAGCTGAGGTCATGCATTCCTTGTGTTCTACTCACTGCCTTTTCACTACTTCCATTGTCAAGCTTCCCCGAGAGTCAACATGTACTTAGAAGATTTCAAATTTCAATTTAAGGTGCAGGTATATTAGCTTTATCCAGTGAAGAGTCCGTAACTATGTGTTTTAAGAGAGCATAATAAACTGTTATGGTTCAATTGGCAACATAACACTATTGAGTGGTGTATAATGAAGATCAATTACTTCTTTATGCAGCCTATATTTGAATACTACCAAGTGATATTATAAATCAGCTTAGCATATATATATATATATATATATATATATATATATATATATATATATATATATATGCTACACACAAGAAATTCACTCACATTTGTAGGTATCTCTTGAGCCTGGGTGCAGGAACTCCAGGACCATGGATATTCAAAGTAGTATGATTAGGAGACACTTACATTGCTTTTCCACAGTTTAAAGGTTGATGTTTCAGGCTTCACACAGACCTTACCATTGCCACAACATTAATCCACTGCCAAATGAAGTGAATAACATTGATTATCTTGTTACATTGTCATCTGTCACCTGGTATATATGGCAGCAAGTGAACAACCAGTCCTTGAAGTTGATATGTTGAAATCACTAAAAATTGGCAAGAGGATCATAGCAAATTGTGATGGCTAGACGACTGAGTCAGAGCATCTCCAAAACAGCAGGTCTTGTGGGGTCTTCCCGGTATGCAGTGGTTAGTACCTATCAAAAATGGTAAAAGGCAGTACAACCAGTGAACCGGTGACAAGGTCATGCGTGTCATTCATGTGTGTGTGCAGAGCAAAGTCTAGACCGTCTGGTGCAATCCCACAGAAGAGCTACTGTAGCACAGATTGCTGAAAAAGTTAATGCTGGGTATGATAGAAAGGTGTCAGAATACACACTGCATCAGAGCTTGTGGCTTATGGGGCTGTGTAGCCACCCACTGATCAGAGTGCCCATGCTGACCCCTGTACACCATCAAAAGGACCTACAATGGGTATTTGAGAGCCAGAACTGGACCATGGAGCAATGGAAGAAGGTGGCTTGGTCTAGTGAATCACATTTTAGGCTAAAACAACATGTGGATGGCTGTGTCTGTGCATTGTATGCCTGGGGAGAGATGGCGCCAGGATTCATTATGAGAAGAAGGCAAGTCAGTGGAGGCAGCGTGATCCTCTGGGCAATGTTCTGCTGGGAAACCTTGGGTCCTGGCATTCATGTGGATGTTACTTTGACATGTACCATCTACCTAAACATTATTGCTGACCCCTTTACACCATCAAAAGGACCTATAATGGGTATTTGAGAGCCAGAACTGGACCATGGAGCAATGGAAGAAGGTGGCTTGGTCTAGTGAATCACATTTTAGGCTAAAACAACATGTGGATGGCTGTGTCTGTGCATTGTATGCCTGGGGAAGAGATGGCACCAGGATTCATTATGAGAAGAAGGCAAGTCAGTGGAGGCAGCATGATCCTCTGGGCAATGTTCTGCTGGGAAACCTTGGGTCCTGGCATTCATGTGGATGTTACTTTGACATGTACCATCTACCTAAACATTATTGCAGACCAAGCACACCGTTCATGGCAATGGTATTCTCTGATGGCAGTGCCCTCTTTCAACAGGATAATGTGCCCTGCAAAAATTGTTCAGAACTAGTTTGAGGAACATGACAAAGATTTCAAGCGGTCGACTTGGCCTCCAAATTCCCCAGATCTCAATCCAATCAAGCATCTGTTGGATGCGCTGGAAAAACAAGTCAGAGCCATGGAGGCCCCACCACAGGAGTTCTAGGTCTTAAAGGATTTGCTGCTAACTTCATGGTGCCAAATACAGAAGTCTTCCTTCAGAAGTCTTGTGGAGTCCATGTCTCAATGAGTCAGAGCTGTTTTGGCGGCACGAGGGGGGAACAACACAATATTAGGAAGGTCATTCTAATGTTGTGGATGATCGCTTAATTAAGAATCATTTAGGAACACAAAAGTAGACCCAGATTGCTTTGCTCAAGTGCCTTTACTTGTCTCTCTAAAATAATTAAAAGTACAACCCCACTTTAAGGCATGGTAAACTAGCCAACAACAACTTGCACCCCATTTGCTGGTTGCAGATACTTTGGAAAATGTGCACGATAGAATCAGTAAAAAGGTGACTACAAAACCCAATCGACTCCTCTCATTAAATTTAACTTTTACATATTTCTCTAAAAATGCCCGATTTAGCCTCATTTACTAAATTAATGAAAAATAATAATGAGAGTTGGGGAACGTTAGGGGACATTGGGGCTGTTTTTGTTTATGTGGCTTTATTATTTGTTTGAATCGTTTTATTATATTGGTTAAATTGTGCATTGAAATGTTCATTTTCTACAAACTGCAATTGGAAGGGGCAAAATGCATTCTAGCTAAAGTATAGAGTGAGGCATTGTTTACAGGTGGAAAAAATAAGTTCTATTGCACTCAGCTTTTTCTATTATGAAGTACAAACTTTTCTACCCCCTCAGATACCACCATTTTGGCCCACATACCATCAGGGGCAGGCTGGCCCGTGGGGCAGGGGGACATATGTTTTTCGTGTGTTTCGGGCCGGCCTCCCTCCCGCTCAGTGATAGGCCAAGCATTCTGTCTATCACTGAGAATTCTTCTGTCACATGGGACGCGCACCATGTAATTGGTGCCATCCTATGTCGGAAGAATAAGAAGTGCAGTTCGGTGGGGGGGTTATATTAATAGTGTGTGTATGTGTGTGTGTGTGTGTACTGTGTGTGTGTGTGTGTGTGTGTGTGTGTGTGTGAAGAGCATATATACTGTCTGTGTTTGTGTGTGTGAGGAGCATATGTACTGTCTGTGTGTGTGTGTGTGTGTGTGTGAGGAGCATATATACTGTGTGTGTGTGTGTGTGTGTGTGTGTGTGTAGCATATATACTGTCTGTGTGTGAGGGGCATATATAGTGTGTGTGTGTGAGGGGCATATATACTGTCTGTGTGTGTGTGAGGAGCATATATGCTGTCTGTGTGTGTGTGTGAGGAGCATATATACTGTCAGTGTGTGTGAGGGGCATATATACTGTTTGTCTGTGAGGGGCATATATACTGTCTGTCTGTGAGGGGCATATATACTGTGTGTGTGTGTGTGTGTGTGTGTGTGTGTGTGTGTGTGTGTGTGTGTGTGTGAGGGGCATATATACTGTGTGTATGTGTGAGGGGCATATATACTGTGTGTGTCATTTATACTGTATGTGTGTGTGTGAGGGGTCAGTGTAGTGTGTTGGTGTGTGTGTGTGTGTGTGTATTGCTATTTTATTGGTGTTGATGGTGGGGCAATTTAATTTAATAGTGGGGCCTATGAAGTTAAGATGGTGTGATTGGACCTTTAATTTATTGCTGGGGTGGTTTGTGATCTATTAATTGAATGTAGCGCTGTTTGGGGAAAATTAGGTCTATTTATTTAAAGTGATTATAAATTATTTAATGCCTGGGATGGTTGTGGGAAATGGTTATATTTATTAAACGTAAATGCTATTAAATTTATTGCTGGGGCCAATTAGTTGACTCCCTCAGATGTACTTCAGAAACATTCATGGGGTTCTATAGTGGGGTACATTTCACTTAAAGTACAAAAAAATTAATTAAGAAAGAATCCTGTGTAACTTCACAAACATCATTAAAAATGTACAGATATAAAAGGTACTAGACAAATATTTGCAGATATAATCCATATTTGCAAACAATGATAGACATAAGAATTGGTCCACAAACCCTGCTCTCAAGTGAGTGTAATAAGCATTTATATATATGGGAGGAATGACCACTTCATTTAAAGGAGGATACAGGAATGATGAGTAAAGTACTGCTAAGAAAATGGTGACAATATCACGTCTTGTAATAGACTCTAGTAACCTTTCATTTCATGTGATCCAAATACAAAAGTGTGAGTGTTTTGTAGTTTAAATTGTAATGAAATCTACCTGTACTGAAAGAAACCTATGCACTGCAAACCATTAGCTGACTCAAATATCAGCCAACAAGAAACAAATGGAATCAGAGGCGCCACTGTTGTTTGCTCAGCTTTCACCAAGACATCAGTTTTCTAGACCTGGTTTCTTAAATAGAGCTGTATGCACAGAGTGATCAGATAATCAATCATTTTAAAACAGAAGCAAAGCTTAAAGAAAACTTTGTCAACTGTGCGAAGATTAAACCTTCTTAAATGTTACTATGTCATATCAGTTTAATTTCATTCCATTAGTTGTTAATATAATAATATATAGCTTAGATATTGGGGTCCCCACAGCATAAAACATAAAGTAGCATGCTAGTGCTAAAACAGATGGTGAGGCACAGGTTTTACTGGTACATTCATGGATTTATATGCCAATGTGGGTGTGACAGTAATGGATCAGAATTTGCAACAGCCTATGGAAGGTGTTGGGGCAGATCAGGAACGCTTTTTGCTAAGTACTGATTAGGCATATGAAAAATCCTACATTTGTGCAAACATGCAGAAACTAGATTTTGTTTTTAACTTTTGATATTTTAACATTTGACTGAGACTCATTTTGAGGGACAAGATTCTTTAAACAAGCTAAAGAGGATGTGCATTTAGATGGGCATTTCCAGGTACAATGCAACCAATGGAATGTAAAAATATTCACTCAGCACATAAAAGTGGCACAGCTGTAGATCCACAGAATACCTAAGCATACCCATCCTCCAACTGTATTGAAGATGGGTCGAACACTCACATTTCTAATCTGTACCAGAGGGACTAATAGTGCCTCCAGGACTAGACTGAGGTCTGGTACTCAGTCCCGCCCCTGTTCCTAATTCCAAAGGATAACACTAGGATGGGGGCTATTTTTTGACCTGTCCACCTCCAGATGTCAGAAGTATTAAAAGCATTTCACACTAGTGAACTGAAATTTATGATATGTGACATTGACTTCATCAACCTTCACAATGGCTTTGAGGGGGACAGATGGAGAGAGGTGTTACTCACCAGCATCATGGGAGATTTTACACTGTTGGAAATTAAAAAAGAACAATACATAAATGTAAGGTTTTTTTCTATTGCTGAGGTGCCCAAATTCAATCTTCATGTTTACAGGATTTCTTTAATCATGCACAGGTGAATTAATCTATTTTTCTGGGTCAGTAATTATTCCATCTGTTTCTACAGACAGAAATCATGAAAACATGGCCTGTTGATTGCCCTTATGGCCACAGCAACAGACCTCTGATCCATACTTTAACAAGTTTCTTCTCAACTGGGACAGCTATGCCTATACAAAGTCTATGCAATAGTTGCAAAATGTCACTGACGTACAGTCTTTACCTCAAATAGTGACAAAATAGCAGCATTTATAGGATTTAAAGGATGCCAGAATACATCCTAGAAACTTAACTAAAGACAAATCATTTTCAATAAAAAATGTTGGCCGCCCTCCTGTAACACCCGTTATGTTAAGACACTAAGACCAAGGGGATCTGCTAGGGAACTGCTGTAAGATGTTGTTTGCTCAGCTCAAAGTTACATCATTAAGGAAGACCTGTTCAATAAAGCTACTTCATTGTCTTTAAATATGTATGAATCCCATGAGGTACGTATTTGCAAGGGCAAATCCTGGATTATGCTGTAATATACAAGAGCATTGTGGTCTCTATTGCTATTACTTGATACTTATCACTTGGACTTTCATTTCTGCCAGTTGTTGTTGGATCCTACCCAAAGGTACAATGATATTACTACACTAAGGGGCTCAGTTAAGTTGGATGTCTGCTTTTTTACATCAGATACACATTTCTGTACTGTGCATGTGCACCAAAAATTTTAGTATTGCTGACTTGCTTCTCCCTACATTTAGAAAGCTGGACCTGGGGTGGACATGCATAGGCTTAGTACAATAAGGGTTTGTTCACATAATTGTGACACAATTATACATGAACTTATCTGCAGATAAGCCTTTCAGGAGGATTTATGGTTACTGGAGTGCTGGTACAATGACACACAATGATGATGATGATTATAAGCAGCACTATCTAGCCACTTCTGATTGGCTGATTGAGTATTGACCTGTCTGATAGTACTTAAGTTATTAGTGTCATGCAGGGCCGGTGCTAGGGTCCATGGCGCCCTAGGCATTTTTACAAAATCGGCGCCCTCCTCCCTCCTCCCCCCTCACCCCGTCTTTCCTTACCTTGTCTCACCACCGCCGCCTCTCTGCTCCGTCTCCTCCCCTCCACTCACTGACACTAGTGAGTGGAGGGGAGGAGACGGAGCAGAGAGGTGGTGGTGGTGAGCAATAGCCTCTTCCCCCCTCCCCGTGCATCTGAATGCTGTGCGGCGGCCGTGACAGGTATGGTCAGCGGTCGCCGCACAGTTTTAAAGTAATTTACCATTCTGTGGCGCCCTCCAGAGCCCGGCGCCCTAGGCAAGTGCCTAACCTTGCCTAATGGGAGCGCCGGGCCTGGTGTCATGGCTATATTATAGACCATATGGATTACTCCATGAATGATTCCAGTTTGATTTTTAAAAGTGAAAATAACAGATATTTGTATTTGTATTGGTAGTGTATTACATTTAAACCGCTTATGGTGGACCACATACAATACCATCTTTTACCTTTACCAGAGTAAACTTACAACTATAATAAAGACACAGAGACTTGAATTGGCGTTTGAAAAATCAGGAATTTATTAAAGGCGAAACTGCTGGGGAAAAATTGGTGGCCAATATAAACAGACCAATCAGCATCCAGGCCACACCTACCAGCTGTAAATTCCGTCCAAACTAATTTGGACCCAACTAGGCGTAAAAAGCCAAACTCCCCCATTTGGCATATTAGCTGAGGCCCGCCCGCCTAAGCAGAGCCCCTTAACCCCGAAAGGCTATTCTGACTAATTGCCCAACCCCTTTAAGGGGAGAGTGCCTACTACGCCTTAAATGTAACAAAATGGCCACTGATTGGGCTGTTTATCGCCACTTTCAAACACAAGTACCAATACCAATACTATAAATATGGGATGGGTGGGTGGGTAACGACTCCAAAGGCAAGAGGAAATTATATCCTTTTCCTATATGTTATAAGCCTCCTCTGGAAACCTAACCCCTCCCCTTCCGGTTCTACTGATTGGTAGCTCATATTTTACCACTACCCAGATAAGTTAACTCCTGGTATGCCTGTACTTTTTCTACTGCCTGCTACCACAGCGTTTATGTCACCTCGGTCTCATACAATCTCTCTGTTATATTAAACCGCTTATGGTGGACCACATACAATACCATCTTTTACCTTTACCAGAGTAAACTTATAACTATAATAAAGACACAGAGACTTGAATTGGCGTTTGAAAGATCAGGAATTTATTAAAGGCGAAACTGCTGGGGAAAAATTGGTGGCCAATATAAACAGACCAATCAGCATCCAGGCCACACCTACCAGCTGTAAATTCCGTCCAAACTAATTTGGACCCAACTAGGTGTAAAAAGCCAAACTCCCCCATTTGGCATATTAGCTGAGGCCCGCCCGCCTAAGCGGAGCCCCTTAACCCCGAAGGGCTATTCTGACTAATTGCCCAATCCCTTTAAGGGGAGAGTGCCTACTACGCCTTAAATGTAACAAAATGGCCATGATTGGGCTGCTTACCGCCACAGCTAAGGTTCCCCACCAGGAACCGCAGCCCGCCACCAACTGACCTCTCATAGCCAAACAAGAAAACCAAAAATCTGCTCTATAAAATATGCCATACCCAAATCAGACAAGTGCACACCATTGGGCCTATAGTACTGCGTCAAAACCGCCATTATGGAAGGATAACTAATGCAACCACCGACTACTTCCTGAAAGATTTTCCGCACCGCCCGATTTACCTTTCCACGAGCTTTCTCAATACGAGCTGGCTTAACCGCCCCTCTCCAATTGCGCCTAGGGATCATGTCGGACCAAACTAGTCGAGCTGTTGGCCAATGTGACTTAATGAGCTCCAAACTGGACCACTTACCCAGGTCATTCCCCCCAAGGTGAATAATAAGTACTGAGGGGCGCCCAAACCTACTCTCATTGTCTTTTAGGATATTCAACAAAGACGCCCAACGCATTCCCCTAACACCTATCCATCTTATTGACTCTGCCCGGGGAAATTTGCTCAAATCATGAGCATGGCCGCTCTTACCGGCCCAGAAAATAAATGAATTGCCGACCAACCAAATATTCCTCCCATCCTGACGTGCACCTGCAACATGAAGTAATAATGCATGTAAATGAAATGACAAAACATATTATGATTAATATGGAAAAACAAGAATACACCACATTCGCGCATGACGCAGGGTGACCCATGCGGAGGTAAAACCGGAAACCCCAGGGTGCCACCACCAATCAGGCCCCCGGAGAAAAGAAATGGCAAAACCCTCCGCGCTCCCTTTCAACAAGGTAAGCAACGCAACGTCATGGGTCAGCCTTACTACATCGCACTGACTAAGCCTATAACACCACAGCTGGCCTCACATACCTCTTAAAACACTTAGACCTCCATCTACCCAAAGCCATAATGCTTTGATCAGACACACCTTCTTCCGCCGCTACCGTAGCTGCCCCAATCCTAAAGGAATGCGTCCCATAGTCAGCTGCACTCAAACCAAGCTTAACCACGCAACTCTTGAATACTGCTGAAAATTGAAACTTCGTAAGGGGAAGACCATCACTATGTCTAAGCCAATTATCACCGGGAGCAGGAGACCTATCCCTGTACAATCTTGTCAATTCTACTGGACAAACTGCTGTATCCTGGTTCCGCTGCAAAGTGACCCACTTCCCCCTACCCAATGAATCGGTCTTTGATCTATGAATTTTACAAGCAATACTCTCATCTTGTACCACAACATTCCAGCAAGCCCGAATCAACAGCCGTCCTAGACGAAGCTACCAACTCACCTATTCTAAAAGCCCCGAAGAAAGCCATAACAAATGCCAGTCGAAACAAAATCGCCTCAAACTCATCCGTCGCCACAACCGTGATAACATTCAAAAGGTTCACTAACATTCTCTTATCAATCGGTCTACGTTTATCCTCTAACGGGGGAGAAATTCTAGCCCAACCTCTTAAAACCTTGCGCACCAATGCCTGTTTGGTAACATCCCGACTACCTGTAACCTGCAGAAAAAACAAAATACCAGCCAAAGCAGACACCATATATGTTTTAGATCTACCCGCCTGAAAACAATGCCACACATATGCAAGCATGCACTGCCGCCTCGTCTTACTTCGAGCCTCATCAGATCCACAAAACCCCTCCCAGGACGACCAAGCCTCCCGATATTTCTTCAACGTCCCAGGTGCAACGGAACGCCTAGCAAGCTCTTCTATGCCGACCTTATAATCTGCCAGACAAAATCGGGGCATGAAACGCCAGTCAAATTCGCATGAGGGGCTAACAAACGAAACTTATTCCAATCAAACCTAGACAAGGCATCCGCAATACTGTTATCTATCCCAGGTACATGCCTTGCCCTAAAAGTGATGTTAAGAGTCAGACATCTATAAACCAAATGTCTCAACAGCCTCAGAGCTGGCAGGGAGGTGGCCCTCTGATTATTAATAGCATGTACTACCCCCAAATTGTCACACCAAAACAATATACTTCTATTAATCAGACCAACACCCCACAACTCGATAGCTACAATGATGGGGAACAACTCCAACAGTAAGATATACCTCGTGAGGCCCTCCTGATGCCAAGTACCTGGCCAAGCTGCTGCACACCACTCCCCGTCCAGGTAAGCCCCAAACCCGGAAGACCCAGTAGCATCAGTAAACAATTGCAACTCCACGTTATTGGCGCCAGGCAGGCGCCACACGCAAACTCCGTTAAAACGTTCCAAGAACAAAAGCCACATAGCCAAATCATCCCTAATCTCCTTGGACATTCTCACAAAATGCCTTGCCTTTGTAATGCCAACCGTAGCCCTCTCTAGCTTCCGACAAAAAACCCTCCCCATGGGAATGACTCTACAGGCGAAATTAAAAAGACCAAGCAGCGACTGCACCTGCCTCAACTGCACTTTACACTCACCCTGGACCATCTCAATTACACCCCTCAGCTTAGCCACCTTCTCTGCTGGAAGCCTACAACAACCCGCAACCGTGTCAATCTCAATGCCTAGGTATGACAATCTCACAGTCGGGCCTTCCGACTTGTCCGCTGCCACCAGAACTCCCATTACTCTGAACAGCGCCTGAGCAGCAAACAACAAATCCTGACACACTGCCGTACCTGCTGGACCAATGAACAGAAAATCATCAAGGTAGTGGGCCATCCTCAAGGCATCCTCAAAAGACTGGTAACCGACTGAACATTCAGACTCTGCAATCGCATCATTCACAGATGTGCCCTGCGGGTGAGATAAATGCTGGATTAGACGAAACTTTCCCACGTGCTTCTTTGGCACCACTCCCACCGGGGAAATAACTAAATCCTGAATCGGGGGAACCGAAAAGGGGCCACACATTCTGCCCAACGACACCTCCTTACACACTTTCTCGTGCACTACCATCGGTAATTCCGTAGACGATTTTAAATTCCGGGGCGTACCAGTCTGCACCACACCTGTCACCGGCAATATGAACCCAACATTGAAACCATTCCATAAAAACTCAGCAGCCCTCCTATCAGAGTACCACCCCTGCCATTTCCCAAGTTCGACCAATACAATGAGCGATGCCACCTTACCGAGTCGCGCCTCCAGTAGCAGCTCTATCAGTAGTGACAGGACCGTTCCTCCTGGGGTACTCTTTCCTTGGGTGACCCCCACTGCAGGCTGAACACACATGTCTGAATCTGCAAGCCGCACCTCTCTCACATTGGCCCCCGTTGAAAGCAAATCAGTTCCCTCGAAAGGGCTGGCTAAAACGCACCGGGGGCTGCCTCTGTCTTGCCACGCTCACATCAGTACCAGCCATCCTCGGCTGTGTCACATCCAACCATACCTCCACATCCTTACACCCAAAATCCATCAATGACATTCCATCTTGCTTCCTCCGGAAGGCCTCATCGTACCGCCTCCACATAGTACCCCTGGATCGGGTAAACATCCCTTGTATTAAGTATATGTACTTAATCACGCTCATGTGCTCAGCTGGCCTGGTTTCCAGGTAACATGCAGCAAAAACTAGGAAGCCCTCCAACCAACTCTGAAAACTCCGATATGCTTCCTCTCCCACGCCAGAGCGTGATCGTGCTGCTATTAAGCCATCCTTACCCTTTTTCATGATGGCAAACGTCCACAAAACGACCAGCGCGTATCTTACTGCGCACACTGCTCCTGATGTCACGGTGGACCGCTGTATTAGCACAGCGCACAACATCACCTCCCGAGGTACCACTGTCCTCCCGAGGCCGCCCGCCTCCAACCTCCGCCCTACGGCGGGAACTCTGTAATTTCCTCCTCAGGAGCCTCACCAACTTTGCGTCTGCTCTCCCAGACCTGGCCAGAGCCTCACTCTCTGAGGCTGAAGAACTTAGATCCGAGCTAAAACCAGACCCCCCACTGGCATGCTCACCGATTACACGGCCACCTCCTTTCACACCCAATGATGGGCCCACCGTGGCCAATGATGCGGCTTCCGTGGAAGAAGCATGCCCAGATCTCCGACCCGATCTCACACACCCCTGCAGACCTGCAGATGGGGGAACAGAAGAAGAGCTCTCCGGCCTGGGACCCCCAGTTCCCGCACTCACGGGCAGTGCCAAACTCTGATCACTAACACTCTGGCTAAAAAGCCACCACTGCACTTGCCTGCCGACTCCGTGCACTTGTTGCCGTCATGCAGGGAACGACCCGAAGACCGACCGGGGAGGACGCTGCACCCTGCCCCGAAACCGGCCCCCCAGACGTCAGCTGCATGTCGCTAGGCCCTAACAGCACTGCCGGCAAGGAAACGGGAACCCGAAGCCCCTCCGATCCTGCCGCCCCTAGGGTGGCAGCCCCTGTGGAAGAAGCACTTGACGTTAACACAACATTACCCAGAGAGCCGGGACCTGAGAAGTACGGCCCATAAGCCGAAGGAGGAGGAAGATAAGGTGGGGCAAACCCCCAAGGTGGGTATGAGTATGGAAAAGGGAAATTCGGAAACCCTTGACCCTGCGGCCCTCTGACCGAACCAGACCCTTGCCACTGTAAGGGAAACTGATGGAAACCTGTAGTTGGCACCTGACCCGGCCCACACCCCATAGCCCATGGAGGATAATAAACCGCCCCAGGGGGGGCCAGACATAAATGTTTGCCCCATAGATGCTCCGGGGTCGCGACTGGGAGAAAAAGGCATGTGCCCCCCTGGATATAAAGCGCCTGTCCCCGTTGAACTAATCGTATCTAGACTCTGTGTGGCACACACTGCAGCAACTGGAGGGGGAATGGGAAATGAAACGGACACGGGACTGGGGAAAAGGGGAGGAGGGGGAGGGGGGGAAGTGAAAGGAACTCCAGGGGGGAAGAGTGACCGAGAGGAGGGAGGAGGGGGGGGAAAGATGGAAGAACAAAATGCTGAGGCTGGGACAAAGAAGTGGAAGGGGCCTGGATGGGACTGGATGCAATGAGGGGGGAAGGAAGGGGGGCAGAAAAAAGCGCCGTTATATGGGGGGAACTGCCAGGGGGAAAAGGTACAGTGGCCTGGGAAAACGCTGCAGCAGGGGACTGCTGACAGCCAGAAGTTATGGTGTGGGGGGGGGGTTTATAACATTTCCAGCCCCCTGGAGAAAAACGGCAGAGCCTGCAGCCTCCCCCCCTCCGCAGCAAGGACCACCTGGTCCCCGGCGGGGGGAGGATCAACAGAAGCCAAGCAAACATTGGTGGCAGCGGTGGAACTGGCGGGCTCTCCGTGAGCCAACTCTAAAAGAGCCTCTATATCTCCTGAAATTGCCAATTTGCACACATTGTAGCATATGTAGCAGTAAGCAGAGGAGATCCCAGTGAAACCAAGAAAACAGGAAAATAAATGCTTAGGGGTATATTTAATAAACGGCGGGTTTGAAAAAGTGGAGATGTTGCCTATAGCAACCAATCAGATTCTAGCTATCATTTATTTAGAGCATTCTACAAAATTAAAGCTAGAATCTGATTGGTTGCTATAGGCAACATCTCCACTTCTTCAAACCCGCAGTTTAGTAAATCTAGCCCTTAATGTTTGATTACATACAAATAGATCGATCATAAATATTCCAGGTTTACAAGCTAAATATATCTAAATTGACCAAGCCACATAATTGAACAAAAAGTTACTTAATGTTAGTGGAGAGCAGAAAATAAAGCAAAAGCATAAAAAAAAGGAATATACCCAAAATGTACGCTGAATGACCTACAGTTAAATGATAATATATTTATGAAATACATGAAGAAAAGCATAATAATTTGTAAAAAGATAAAAAGATATGAAGCTCATTTTCTCTAGACACATGGGGGCTGATGCAGACTTGGGGCTAGATTTACTAAGCTGCGGGTTTGAAAAAGTGGGGATGTTGCCTATAGCAACCAATCAGATTCTAGCTGTCATTTTGTAGAATGTACTAAATAAATGAAAGCTAGAATCTGATTGGTTGCTATAGGCAACATCCCCAATTTTTCAAACCCGCAGCTTAGTAAATCTAGCCCTTGGTCTCAAAATAGGAGTAAAAAAAAGAGAGTGGTAAAATAGCATATTTCCACCCATATGCAGAGCTGTACACATTTCAAGATAAGATAAATATACGCCTCCAAACAGAGGTATATGCAGGTCTGCATGAGCCGCATTTGTATAAACAGCCATTTACTGTACTCAGCCAACGTCAGAATACCCCTTCCGCCACCCCATCCCCCATCCCCCTCACCAAGCGCAGGTGGGCGTTAGTGCCAGAATGGCTCAAGTCTGCATAGGCGTGCGCCTACTCTCTGAGCATGCACAGAGCAACTTCATGCAAAATATGCCACACAAACTGCCATACATCCCATTCTGTATCAGCCCCATGATTTCAATAATGCTATAAAAAGAAAATGGGCAGAGTTTAACACAAGTTTATGGGCCAAAAATACACCGGCAAAAATAACGTAGTTCAGTCCTTATGCTGGCGGCACGCATGTCAATGTTTCCATCTCTACATCTGTAGCATATGCGTCACAGTTTATGGTAGGCGTATTTACACCCACATACACAGAAAAAGGTAATAAATGCAATGAAACATTCTAAACACTTATAAACTTTATTAAACTTATAAAATAGGGATTTGCTGTAAAGTTTCATATAATACAACAGGTATAAACTTCCTTCTAGCGTACGCATGAAAGTAACATTTTTTTTTCTTAATACACATACGAAATACATAATATATGTATGATCAATGAAGAAAGCACAGCAGCTTCAGAGGTAAAATCACAAATCTGTAAATCAGAAGCAGTTAGCTAGTGCTGGTGATCGTCGCCATCATCAGGGTGTATTAGGCTGATGCAATTAATATTTGAGTTTGTGTTCAGGTCTGCACCAACTCACATTTCTGCAAACACGCTCCCGTCGTGCATCGTCAGATGCAAGCAGGCGCAAGTGTGAATACGTGCAGCTCTGCCTAAGTGTAACTACTTGCAGGATATTTTGTGCCATGCGCACAGCGAAATCATGCAATTTATGTTGTGCATTTGGGAATAAGCTCAACTCTGTATGAGGCTCAAAAACAAGAAATGAAAAAAAAGTCAGGTTCCCATCCAGATAGTGACAATAAAATACAGAGTAAATAAATAAATATAGCTCAAAGTAACTGTGATAATTGTTCAGAAAAAAACCATTGTCAGATTATAGTATGTACATAGTAATTAAGTGTTATGGCTAAAATACCATGCAACATTACTCAGGTAGAATTCTATCAATAAATAATATTTATATTCATAAATAATATTTATGGCTATCAATTCATATGAAAAAAATGCTGGTGCTAAGATATAATTACTAGAGATGAGCAGTTTGGATTCTGAGAAAAACAACAGATCTGAGATTTGGAGTTTATGACGGTTTTGCGTGCCAATTTCAGATCTCAATGCGAGGCAAAACGTCATTTTCAGGAAAATATTCGTGCAAAACTTGCATGAGTTTCTATTTTCTATATATCGCCCTCCCTTGTTTTCTCATGTGCCATTTTAGATCAGATAGCATGTAAGGAGGCTGTTAGCTGCAGTGCTCTGTTCAGAAAATAGCGTTTAAAGTAGAGATGGGCAGGTCCGGTTCCCCGAGAACCGAACCCACCCGAACTCTGGGTATCCGAGTACCGAGCCGAGTAGGCCGCTCGGAATCCAAATAGAGGCCGAACGTCATTGTGACGTCGTCGGATCTCGGGGCTCATTTCTCGCGATACTTGAAGATTATAAATACACGCCTCCACAGCAATCCATCGCCATTTGACAGAGGGAGAGAGCAGGGTGTAGTCACAGGCTGATTAGAGCAAGGACAGAGAATACAATATTCTTATTCCAATTGAGCTACCAAAAATCGCTAGAGAAGAGAGGAGGATAAAGGATTTTTTTTTTCAATATTTGGCACTGGTGCTTTTAGGGTGTCCCCCATAATTGTGCATAAATATTTCTGGCTGTCAAAATTACTATCTGTCAGCAGTATCTACCAAATCATTTTTCGTACTCCACAGTGCTTTTGGGGTGTCCCCCATAATTGTGCATAAATATTTCTGGCTGTCAAAATTACTATCTGTCAGCAGTATCTGCCAAATAATTTTTAGCACTCCCCAGTGCTTTTGGGGTGTCCCCCATAATTGTGCATAAATATTTCTGGCTGTCAAAATTACTATCTGTCAGCAGTATTGTCACTCACCGGACTGTGAGTGCCATTTCTCCTGTGTTCAGGAACCGTGGCCGTCTGCCATCCTGAGGGTCTGCGCATGTGCAGCCCTTATTAAACCTTCAGTACCTGTTGCTTTTAATTAATTGGATTATCAGGCAACCCTCCCTATTTAAACCACCTGTGATCATTACCTGGTTGCCTGATTTTGGAGTCTCATTCCCCATGAGCCTCTGAAGGTGTTCCTGTGTTTCCTCGTGTATTCAGCTCCAGCTGATATCCGTCTACTACGTTTGTGGTTTCCAGACCACTTCAACTCTCCTGTGTTCATCGTGCCTGCACTCAGCTGATTCCTATCTGCTACTGCTGCCGGATTCCAGTCCGCCTCAACTCTCCTGTGTTCATCGTGCCTGCACTCAGCTGATTCCTATCTGCTACTGCTGCCGGATTCCAGTCCGCCTCCACTCTCCTGTGTTCATCGTGTCAGCTCTCCACTGATTCCTATCTGCTTCTACTACCGGATTCCAGACTGCCTCTACTCTCCCGTATTCAGCGTGTCTTCCCTCTGCTGCCTCCGCTACTACTGCCGGATACCAGACAGCCTCAACTCTCCCGTGTTCATCATGTTTCCAGTTTTACTTACTACTGCTTCCTGAGTATTGCTCCGTTGATACTGGTTACCTGCCGTGCGCTGCACCAACCTGATTACCGCTTCCATCCTCCGGTGGTCTCTCCTCCTGCCGGCGTTCAGCCGTTCAGGTATCCCTGCACGTCTCACTGACAGCCTGCTCTCCTGAACCGCGGTATGCATACCTTCCATTGACTTTGCTTTTGTATTGCATATCCGTCTGGACTGTGTTGTGTTCATCTCCGGAGTCTTCTATCTACTGAAGCTATTGTGACTATTGACTTTGTGTCCTATTACCTGGATCGCTCTAGTGACTTTGTATACTTCAAGCAGCGCTTGTCAGTTATTATTGTATTGTGGATATCATCGTGGGATCAAGTTCCGTGTGCCCCGTATATCCTCTGCATTACATTCATCTCCTCGTGCCCCTCCTCACATATATATAGCAGTGGTACAACTTGCTGATGCAGACCACTGACTCCTGTTTCCCTGTGACACCAGTTTCTAGTATCCTCTCACATAAGCAGTGGTACAACTTGCTATACGCAGACCACTGACTCTCACTACCTCTTCGCTACTCCTGGACATTCCTCCTCACTATAGCAGTGGTAAAACTTGCTGTACGCAGACCACTGGCTCTCCTCACGTTTACTTGTCCATCTGGTTCCTCCTGTACATTCATCTACTCATTACCAGTTGCTGCTAGTCATAGACTTTCTTTGAGCATTCTCTCACCATCTGCTGATTCTCCTGTTCCGTTGTCACCCTGCTACCAGAGAACCATGTACCAGCTATATTACTCTGGTAAGTACATCATCTGGTGATATCCTGGGCAAAGACTCTTAGTGCCCGTGACAGTAAGATCAGGCAATGACAGACCCAGGAGCGGAACCTACAGCTAAAGAGATGCTGCAGTATCTGGTTACCCGTATTGAACAACAGGATGTTCGCCAACAACAATTGCTGCAATGTTGCCAGGCGTTAGCCTCCCAAAGAACGTCTGCGCAAAATATCACAGCCACTGTTGATGCTTCTGTGCCTTCCTCCGTTTCCCCAGTGCCATCCCAGGTGTCTACTGCTTCCACGCTACACCTGCCTACTCCTTCAAAATATGATGGAGACCCCAAAACATGCAGGGGTTTTCTAAATCAATGCTCAGTTCATTTTGAGCTTCAACCTCACAATTTCTCTAGTCATCGTTCCAGAGTGGTCTATCTCATTTCCTTGTTTTCCGGACAAGCTCTCGCATGGGCTTCCCCTCTGTGGGAAAGAAATGATCCATTATTACAAGATAGTGCCAAATTTATTTCCACGTTTCGAAGTGTATTTGATGAACCTGGTCGTGTTATTTCCGCTGCATCCAGCATCCTCCGTCTACGTCAGGGTTCTCGTACTGTAGGCCAGTACGTCATTCAATTTCGGATATTAGCCTCTGAACTTCAGTGGAACACTGAAGCGTTAATTGCCGCCTTCTGGCAGGGGCTTTCTGATAAAATTAAAGATGCACTGACTACTCAAGAGTTACCTACTTCTCTAGAAGATTTGATTTCTCTTTGCCACCGTGTAGACATGAGATTTCGTGAAAGAGAGTCTGAAAAAACAACTTTATTTAAAGCACCTCTTCGCTCAAGTCCTCAAGTTCGCCCAGTTTCATCTCCGGTGATACCCATGGAGATCGGTCGCTCCAAATTAACTTCAGAGGAGAGGGACCGAAGAGTAAAAAATAGACTTTGTATCTATTGTGCTGATTCTACTCATATGCTCAATTCATGCCCTAAAAAATCGGGAAATGCCAGGCCCTAACCAGTTCTGGAGAGGTGAAGTTAGGGTCCCTGGAGTCCTCTCCATGTTCTACGAAATTAAAAGTTTGTGCTTTTGATGTTACTGTTTCCTTTGCTACCAAATCTTTCATGTCCCAAGCACTTATTGACTCTGGAGCTGCAGGAAATTTTATTTCTAAATCCCTCGTGAATCAATGGTCCCTACCAGTGATTACTTTGAAAATACCTATTACTGTGACTGCTATCGATGGATCACGCATTATTAATGGTCTCATCACCCAGAGTACGTCTCCAGTAACCCTTCAAATTGGTGTATTACATCAGGAAGAAATTTCATTTTTGATTCTCCCTGTTACTACCAGTCCGATTGTATTAGGCATTCCATGGCTTCAACATCATTCTCCCCAGATTGACTGGCACACTCCTCAAGTTACGTCTTGGGGGCCTGAATGTCATCATCGTTGCCTCTCTCAAGTCGTTCCTCTCAAAATACAGCAATCCTCCATTTTACCTTGTTCACCGGGACTTCCTCCTCAGTATGCTTCTTTTGCAGATGTATTTGATAAAATTCAGTCTGAACGTCTTCCTCCTCATCGTTCGTGGGACTGTCCGATTGATCTTCAACCTGGCAAGACTCCTCCCAGGGGTCGTGTGTATCCTCTTTCTTTACCTGAAACTCAAGCTACATCTGAGTACATCAAAGAGAATCTCCAGCGAGGATTTATTCGACCTTCTACCTCTCCCGTTGAAGCGGGGTTTTTCTTCGTAAAAAAGAAGGATGGGTCATTACGTCCTTGCATAGATTTCCGTGGACTTAACGCTATAACTATCAAAAATCGGTATCCCATTACATTAATTACTGAGTTATTTGATCCTATCAAGGGAGCCCGGATCTTTACCAAGTTGGATCTTCGTGGTGCCTACAATTTAATTCGAATCAGGTCCGGTGACGAATGGAAGACAGCTTTCAACACCAGAGACGGGCATTATGAATATTTAGTAATGCCCTTCGGGTTATGTAACGCCCCAGCTGTTTTCCAGGGTTTCATTAATGAGATCTTCCGGGACTTGTTATATGTTTGTGTAGTCGTCTATCTGGACGACATATTGATCTTTTCGCAGGACCTGCCTTCTCATCATCAACATGTGGCAGAGGTCCTTTCCAGACTCCGGAAAAATTCATTATTCTGCAAGTTAGAAAAATGTTCATTCGAGTTGCCCCAGATTCCATTTCGGGGATATATTGTTTCCGGAGTTGGTCTTCAGATGGATCCAGAAAAGGTGAATGCTGTATTACATTGGCCTCAGCCAACTACTCTTCGTGCTATTCAGCGTTTTTTAGGTTTTGCCAATTACTATAGACGCTTCATTCAAGATTTTTCCTCGATTGCATCTCCTATTGTGGCCCTAACTCGTAAAGGGGCCAATACTAAACAATGGTCCTCTGAGGCCCTTCAAGCCTTCCAGTTTCTCAAAGAGTCCTTCTCCTCCGCTCCTGTTCTTCGACAGCCTGATGTGACGCTTCCCTTCTTCCTAGAGGTAGATGCCTCTAATGTTGGTTTATGAGCCATTCTCTCCCAAAGATCGCAGCAACAAAAATTCCATCCTTGTGCCTTTTACTCTCGGGGTCTTCTGCCTGCGGAGAAGAATTATACCATCGGGGACAAGGAGTTGCTGGCTATAAAAGTAGCATTAGAGGAATGGAGATATTTGTTGGAAGGAGCTCGTCATCCTGTGACAATTTTTACTAATCATAAAAATTTGTCATATTTACAGTCTGCTCAATGTTTGAATCCTCATCAAGCAAGATGGTCTCTTTTCTTTTCTCGTTTTGAACTAATCATAACCTTCAAACCAGCTGCGAAAAATAAAAAAGCAGACGCCCTATCTCAAGCTTTTGTTACGTCCTCAGATGTTGAAGATGGTCCCAACCACTCTATATTTGACCCCAAATGTGTTTCTCTGGCTGCTTCTTCCACTAAGGTGCTACCATTTGGGAGAACCCTCGTGCCTCCTGCTCTTAGGAAGAAAATTCTTTCGTGGTTTCACTCTTCTCGTTTTTCTGGACATTCTGGTGAACGCAAGACTTTTGAAATTCTTTCTCGAAGTTACTGGTGGCCTTCTATGAGGAGAGATGTCAAAGATTTTGTGGCTGCTTGTGAATTGTGTTCCCAGTTCAAGACTCCCCGCAGAACTCCAGCGGGTTTGCTTCAACCACTACCCATTCCTTCCAAGCCGTGGACCCATATTAGTATGGACTTTGTTACTTATCTTCCTCCTAGTAAAAAGTGCAATACTATTTGGGTAGTGGTGGACAGATTTTCGAAGATGGCACATTTCGTTCCTGACCGATTTACCTTCTTCATCTAATCTGGCTGATTATTTCATCAAAGAAATCTTCCGTATTCATGGATGTCCTTCCGAGATTGTTTCAGATAGAGGAGTACAATTCGTTTCCAGATTCTGGCGGTCCCTCTGTAAGACCTTGGGTATCCGATTATCACTCTCATCCTCCTACCATCCTCAATCAAACGGACAAACCGAAAGGGTCAATCAAGATCTTGAGACTTTTATAAGGATGTTCTCTTCAGCCAACCAAGACAACTGGGTAGATTTGCTTCCATGGGCTGAATTCGCTCATAACAACATGTATCATGAGTCATCTTCTAAAACTCCATTCTTTGTGGTTTACGGTCACCATCCGTCTTTTCCGGAATTTCCTGCCCTCCCTCCCACCCAAGTTCCTGCTGTAGAGACTGTTTGTCAGACCTTCAAAAATATTTGGTCTCAGGTCAGAACCTGTTTAAAGAAGACATCTGCTAGATATAAGTCTTTTGCAGATAAAAAGAGACGGGCTATTCCACCACATAAAATCGGAGATCGTGTATGGTTATCAACCAAAAATATTCGTTTGAAGGTCCCATCTATGAAGTTCGCTCCTCGTTTTATTGGTCCATATATAGGATCATTCAAGTGATAAATCCAGTTTGTTTCAAACTTCTACTACCTAAGAACCTTTGTATTTCCAATGCCTTCCATGTGTCTTTGCTCAAACCCCTTATCATCAACCGTTTCTCGGTCCCTCCTTCAGCACCTCGGCCAGTTCAAGTTCATCAAGAGGAGGACTTTGAGATTACTCACATATTGGATGCAAAAATTTTGCGAGGAGTTCTTCGTTTCCTCGTTCATTGGAAGGGCTTTGGTCCTGAAGAGCGGTCATGGATTAAAGCAGAAGATCTCAACGCTCCAGCTCTTCTTAGAAGTTTTATTCCAAGTTTCCGGACAAACCCGGTTCCAGGTGTTCTGTGCCCACCTTTAAAAGGGGGGGTACTGTCACTCACCGGACTGTGAGTGCCATTTCTCCTGTGTTCAGGAACCGTGGCCGTCCGCCATCCTGAGGGTCTGCGCATGTGCAGCCCTTATTAAACCTTCAGTACCTGTTGCTTTTAATTGATTGGATGATCAGGCAACCCTCCCTATTTAAACCACCTGTGATCATTACCTGGTTGCCTGATCTTGGAGTCTCATTCCCCATGAGCCTTTGAAGGTGTTCCTGTGTTTCCTCGTGTACTCAGCTCCAGCTGATTCCCGTCTACTACGTTTGTGGTTTCCAGACTACTTCAACTCTCCTGTGTTCATCGTGCCTGCACTCAGCTGATTCCTATCTGCTACTGCTGCTGGATTCCAGTCCACCTCAACTCTCCTGTGTTCATCATGCCTGCACTCAGCTGATTCCTATCTGCTACTGCTGCCGGATTCCAGTCCGCCTCAACTCTCCTGTGTTCATCGTGTCAGCTCTCCAATGATTCCTATCTGCTTCTACTACCGGATTCCAGACCGCCTCTACTCTCCCGTATTCAGCGTGTCTTCCCTCTGCTGCCTCCGCTACTACTGCCGGATACCAGACAGCCTCAACTCTCCCGTGTTCATCATGTTTCCAGTTTTACTTACTACTGCTTCCTGAGTATTGCTCCGTTGATACTGGTTACCTGCCGTGCGCTGCACCAACCTGATTACCGCTTCCATCCTCCGGTGGTCTCTCCTCCTGCCGGCGTTCAGCCGTTCAGGTATCCCTGCACGTCTCACTGACAGCCTGCTCTCCTGAACCGCGGTATGCATACCTTCCATTGACTTTGCTTTTGTATTGCATATCCGTCTGGACTGTGTTGTGTTCATCTCCGGAGTCTTCTATCTACTGAAGCTATTGTGACTATTGACTTTGTGTCCTATTACCTGGATCGCTCTAGTGACTTTGTATACTTCAAGCAGCGCTTGTCAGTTATTATTGTATTGTGGATATCATCGTGGGATAAAGTTCCGTGTGCCCCGTGTATCCTCTGCATTACATTATCTCCTCGTGCCTCTCCTCACATATATATAGCAGTGGTACAACTTGCTGACGCAGACCACTGACTCCTGTTTCCCTGTGACACCAGTTTCTAGTATCCTCTCACATAAGCAGTGGTACAACTTGCTCTACGCAGACCACTGACTTCCCCATTACCTACTTGCACCTGGAATCCATTCCTTCACTATAGACAGTGGTACAACTTACTATACGCAGACCACTGACTCTCACTACCTCCTCGCTACTCCTGGACATTCCTCCTCACTATAGCAGTGGTACAACTTGCTGTACGCAGACCACTGGCTCTCCTCACGTTTACTTGTCCATCTGGTTCCTCGTGTACATTCATCTACTCATTACCAGTTGCTGCTAGTCATAGACTTTCTTTGAGCATTCTCTCACCATCTGCTGATTCTCCTGTTCCGTTGTCACCCTGCTACCAGAGAACCATGTACCAGCTATATTACTCTGGTAAGTACATCATCTGGTGATATCCTGGGCAAAGACTCCTAGTGCCCGTGACAAGTATCTGCCAAATAATTTTTAGCACTCACCAGTGCTTTTGGGGTGTCCCCCATAATTGTGCATAAATATTTCTGGCTGTCAAAATTACTATCTGTCAGCAGTATCTACCAAATAATTTTTAGCACTCCCCAGTGCTTTTGGGGTGTCCCCCGTAATTGTGCATAAATATTTCTGGCTGTCAAAATTACTATCTGTCAGCAGTATCTACCAAATAATTTTTTAGCACTCCCCAATGCTTTTGGGGTGTCCCCCATAATTGTGCATAAATATTTCTGGCTGTCAAAATTACTATCTGTCAGCAGTATCTGCCAAATAATTTTTAGCACTCCCCAGTGCTTTTGGGGTGTCCCCCATAATTGTGCATAAATATTTCTGGCTGTTAAAATTACTATCTCTCAGCAGTATCTACCAAATAATTTTTAGCACTCCCCAGTGCTTTTGGGGTGTCCCCCATAATTGTGCATAAATATTTCTGGCTGTCAAAATTACTATCTGTCAGCAGTATCTGCCAAATAATTTTTAGCACTCCCCAGTGCTTTTGGGGTGTCCCCCATAATTGTGCATAAATATTTCTGGCTGTTAAAATTACTATCTGTCAGCAGTATCTACCAAATAATTTTTAGCACTCCACAGTGCTTTGGGCTCAGAATGGATTCAAAGCAGTCCACATATGATCAGAATGAGCAACCAGGTTCTGTCACCAGTCCTGATGTTAGTTTTCCCAGTACGTCATCTGGGCAAGGCGATGTCAAACTACACAGTGTTTCGAAATCAGTCCAGAAAACAAAAAAAAAAAGCGACAAAGAAGTGTTACTGAGCAAAAGTTAAGTGCCGATAAAAAACAAATTGCCAACATGCCATTCTACACACGCAGTGGCAAAGAGAGAATGAGGCCTTCACCTTTGGCTATTAGTGGCAGATCCCAAAAAGTTACCGAGCCTACAATTGGTGCACAACTACTGTTACAAGTCAAAGCCGAGCTGCAAGATAACAGTAAGGCATTAGAGAATAATGTTTGCTCTGATTCAGAAATGACACCAATCCCTGTGGAAAGTCCATCCAACAGTGGGATGTCTAATCGTGAGCATTCTGCTGATGTGTGCCTTAAAAGCCCGAGTGTAGCCGGTGATACACAAATTGAGGATGCTACTTTGGAATTAGAAGAGGATGAGGGGGAGATTTGTGTAGGCGACGAGGACGTTGATGAGGATGAGGTTGTTAGTTTAAGTCCTGCACCAGTGGCAGCAGTTCTGGCACGTGACAAGAAAAAGGCCATTGTGATGCCTGGGCATAAAACAAAAAAATCCACTTCTTATGTGTGGAATTATTTCTACCCAAATCCAGACAACAATTGTATAGCTATTTGTAGTGTATGTCAAGCCACAGTCAGTCGAGGGAGGGACCTTAACCATCCTGGAACCTCATCTATGTTACGCCATTGTCAAACTTTTACACAAGGAATATCACTGACTGGTATTAGCACTACTAACCTGAGAGGCGCGGAGTCTAACACACCACCGGTGTTCACGAGGGACCCCCGCAAAGAGGTTTGGGCTTTGCTGCGTGCGATGTGCAGGTCGCGGTTCTCCTAGGAAGTCACCAGTGCAGCGTTTAGAGGGTAGTCAGACAGGCCGAGTCGAAACCAAGGAAGCGAGGTACCACGGAGAGAGTAGGCAAGAGTAGTCAGGAACGGTCCAAAGGTCAATACCAGTGCGGGCAGCGAAGTACAAGGGATATCCGGAAGAGAGGTCAAACAAGCCAAGGAGTCAAATACACAGGAGGTCAGGAACAGGTATATAGACTAAATGCTGGAGCTGGTTAGAAACAATACTCTGGCACTAGACATGTGTCAGAGGCTGCTTTAAGTACTCTAAGGTGCCTCCTGATTGGGTTAGGGAGATTTAGGCGGTTTAGACATGCTGGCTGCAGACAGGTGAGTAGAGATAGAGTTCTGCTGCTAGGCAACAGGACCTGGATTGTGGAGAGAAGGTGTCCGTCTCCGGTGCCTGTGGAGAGCGCGGAGACGGCACCTGACAGCCATTTAATGAGAGTTCATGGCAAAGTGTTGGGAAAAGCTGAAAGTTCTTCCCAAAAAATTACAAGCACTCCATCATCAGCTAAGACCCTCCACTCACCGACATCCCGACGGCTACAAAATACACCCACCACACCATCCTCATCAATATCCTCAGTAGCGCTCGGAGTTAGCCCGGCATCCCACTTATTAAGGTTGGATGACTCCTGCACTATTATTGATTCCTCTGAAGAAAGCGTTAGTCCCACTGCTGCTGCTGCTGTTGCTGCTGCGGGGGGAGAATTGTCATCCCAGAGGCAGGTCAAGAAAATGAGCATGTCACGGGCACCAGGAGTTTTACCCAGAATTCACCAGGTGTAGCTACACTTACCAGAAGTGCGGACCTCTGGGTAGTGTGGTGAATCAGTTGAACCATACAGTAGAATAGAGGAAAGGAATGTCAATAGTATAAATGCTGAGTCTTGGCACCGTGGAACTGTGATGGTACAGCAGTTTAGTAAACAGGATAAAATGAGGAAAGAGTCCAAGTGCCTTAGCACGCAGGTAGCATATAGCAGGCCAGTACTTGATAACTGGATAACGTTAGGCAAAGACCAATCAACAATATAGTAGAAGAGGCAGCGACTTGCAGCTACAATACAGAGGCACTTGTAGACTTTAGTCCAGTAATAGGTACCATACAGAGTAGTAGCTATATCACAAGGAAACATGAATGGTCTACAGCTGGTAAGTTTCACCACGGATATGTAGAGAAGACTTGTGCAGCGCAGGTGTGTAACAGAATAGCGTGAATGGTCTGCAATTGGCAAGTTGTACCACTGATGTGAAGGGAAGACTTGTCCAGGGGCAGGCGTGGAACGGAGTAACGTGAGTGGTCTGCAATAGGCAAGTTGTACCACTGATGTATAGCGAAGACTTGTCCAGGAGCAGGCAGGTAACGGAGGTAGCTAGAGTAGTCTGCAGCGGGTAAGATCTACTACCGATGTGGAGAGGAGACTTGTCCAGGAGCAGGCAGGTAACGGATAACACAAGCAGAAACAGGAAACACTTCAGAGTCTCAAGGAATGAGAACCAAGACCAGGCAAAGGTAATAGGGCAACAGGTGCCTTAAGTACTGAGAGGTGATTAATTATCCAATGAGACTAGAGGCGAGGTATTAACAGTTCAGGGTTTCTGCACATGCGCAATCTTAGTCAAGATGGCGGACGGAGCGAGAGAGACCCATGTCCCAACCTAGAGGCACTAACAGTCCGGTGAGTGACAGAGCAGTCCTACATTTCAGCAATTAACTGTGAAACAATCATTTGCTAGGGGAAGCAAATATGACAGCAGTCACCCAGTCGCCAAGCGAATCACAGACGCCATGGCTGCAATGTTAGTGTTAGATCTGCGTCCAATCTCCACAATAAACGCAGCTGGTTTTTCACAGTTGAGGTTTTGTGTCCACGTTACAGAATTGCATCGCGACACCATTTCTCCCGTAAAGCAATTCCACAACTATACCAAAAAGTGTGTAAAAATGTAGAGATTGCGCTGAATAATGCCATTCTGCCCACTGTCCACTTAACCACAGATATGCGGACAAGTGGAAGTGGGCAAACCAAAGACTATATGACTGTGACAGCCCACTGGGTTGGTCATTCACCTTCACCAGCAGGACCAGCAGCAGCATTTACACCACTACGTAACATTTGTCACAGGCAGCCCACTCTTTGTATCACCGGCTTCACTAACAGGCATACAGCTGACAATTTGTTACGTAAACTGAGAGATGTGATTGATACATGGCTTATACCACTTGGACTCTCCCAAGGGTATGTCATTTCTGATAACGCCAACAATATAGTGCGAGCATTACAGCTGGGTGATTTCCAACACATTCCCTGTTTTGCTCGCACCATCAACTTGGTGGTGCAGAGCTTCCTACGAAATAACCGTGAAGTGCAGGAGATGCTTTCGGTGGCCTGTAAAATTTCAGGCCTTTTCAGGCATTCAGCCACAGCATGTAGGAGATTACAGCAGCTCCAAGAGCAGTTTAACTTGCCCTGCCACCAACTTAAGCAAGAGGTGGTAACTAGGTGGAATTCCACCCTGTACATGCTTCAAAGGATGGAGGAACAGCGCAAAGCCATCCAAGCATATTGCACAAGCCATGACATTGGGAAAGGAGGGGGGATGTATTTCACTCTTGCACAGTGGGGAATCCATTCAGTGCTGTGCAAGGTGCTGAAACCATTTGAAGTTGTGACGTGTGAGGTGAGTGCAGACTAGTTTGAGCCAAGTCATTCCTTTAATTAGACTATTGGAAAAGCAGCTTGAGAAAATGAAGGAGGAGCTGAAAGCAAGCAATTCAGCAAAGTATGTTGGCCTTGTCGATCAAGTACTTCATTCGCTTCACAATGATCCTCGAGTTATTAAGCTCTTGAACTCGGATCAGTACGTTTTGGCCACTGTGCTTGATCCAAGGTTTAAAACCTACATTGAGTCTTTACTTGTAAATAAGCAAGATGTGAACTTTTGTAACGCTACTTGCGTAAGCTGTATTTACTGTATTACAGCTTACGCAAGTAGTGTTGCGCATGCGCAATGAGCTATGTTACTTGCGTAAGCTCTAGGTACAGTATTAGGTGATTCCCCCACTAGCGTGGGAAAATGCCATAATACTGTACTTTGAACTTACGCAAACAACGTAAGCTCAGTGCGATACGGACCTCCTACTAGGTAGCTGTAATGTGGTAGCTTCACATCAGCTGGGCACAAAGTGAGAAACTGCTCCTGGATCATTAAATCTTTCAGAGCATAAAAGGTGGTGATCTTTAACCCTCTAATCCACTGTTTGAAAGAAGCAGACAGTTGGGCCACAAGTCCTGAATAAGTGTCAGAGGCACTGAATCTCGGAATTTCTGTCTGTGTGCCTCCGACGTGATATTAAAATGCTGCAACAGGGCACTTTTGATTGCCTCATTATCTCCGTCCATTTCAGGTGAAAGATCTGCAAAGGCCTCTAATTATTTCCCTCTCAAACCAGGGGTTAAATACTGTGCCCACTGATCTTTGTGCAGTCCATACTGTCAGCATGTTTTTTCAAATCCTCTCAAAAAAGCATCCAAATCCCCATCGTTTTCCAATACAGGGAAACTCTCTGGACGGGGTCTGTTGATACCAGCCTCTCTGGCTTCTGGATGGAGTTGGAGCTTGGCAAGCTCCAGCTGGTATCTCCTCTCTGCCTTTCGCTTGGCAGCTTCTCTTTCCACCTGGCGCTCCGCTGCCCCCATAGCAGCGCGCCTCTCCACAACCTGGCGCTCTGCACCTTCATTCTCCTGAACCTACCATATAAGCTGCATTTTAGTTGTAATGTCTGCTGGGCCCAAATATTTAGGGCAGCTTGCAAATAAACGTCTATAGCAGTGTCCACACATGAGTTATAAGAATCATCCAAAATTAACAGTCCACTGGATTCATTTAATATAACATATTTACACTGCAGTTATGATTTTAGGCCTTATCGCCCACAATTATTTAATGGGTTAACCCTTATAAATAACTTTTTGTTCTCTCTGTTCATGAGAATATATATACAGTCAAGTCCATAAATATTGGGACATCGACACAATTCTCATATTTTGGGCTCTATACACCACCACAATGGATTTGAAATGAAACTAACAAGATGTGCTTTAACTGCAGACTTTCAGCTTTAATTTGAGGGAATTTACATCCAAATCAGGTGAACGGTGTACGAATTACAGCAGTTTCTATATGTGTCTCCAACTTTTTAAGGGACCAAAAGTAATGGGACAATCGACTCAAAAGCTATTTCATGGACATGTGTGGGCTATTCCCTCGTTATTTCATCATCAGTTAAGCAGGTAAAAGGTCTGGCGTTGATACTAGGTGTGAAATTTGCATTTAGAATCTGTTGCTGTCGACTCTCAATATGAGATCCAAAGAGCTGTCACTATCAGTGAAGCAAGCCATCATGGCTGAAAAATCAGCCATCAGGCTGAAAAATCAAAACAAACCCATCAGAGAAATAGCAAAAACATTAGGTGTGGCCAAATCAACTGTTTGGAACATTCTTAAAAAGAAAGAACGCACCGGAGAGCTCAGCAACATCAAAAGACCCGGAAAACCACGGAAAACAACTATGGTGGATGACAGAAGTATTTTTTCCCTGGTGAAGTAAAACCCCTTCACAACAGTTGGCCAAATCAAGAACACTCTCCAGGAGGTAGGTGTATATGTGTCAAAGTCAACAATCAAGAGAAGACTTCATAAGAGTGAATATAGAGGGTTCACCACAAGATGTAAACCATTTGTAAGCCACAAAAACAGGAAGACCAGATTAGAGTTTGGCAAACAACATCTAAAAAAGCCATTACAGTTCTGGAACAACATCCTATGGACAGATGAGACAAAGATCAACTTGTACCAGATTGATGGGAAGAGAAGAGTATGGAGAAGGAAAGGAACTGCTCATGATTCAAAACATACCACCTCATCAATGAAGCATGGTAGTGGTAGTGTCATGGCGTGGGCATGTATGGTTGCCAATGGAACTGGTTCCCTTGTATTTATTGATGATGTGACTGCTGACAAAGCAGCAGGATGAATTCAGAAGTGTTTCGGGCAATATTATGTGCTCATATTCAGTCAAATGCTTCAGAACTCATTGGACAGCGCTTCACAGTGCAGATGGACAATGACCCGAAGCATACTGCAAAAGCAACCAAAGAGTTTTTTAAGACTAACAAGTGGAATGTTATGCAATGGCCAAGTCAATCACCTGACCTGAATCTGATTGAGCATGCATTTCACTTGATGAAGACAAAACTGAAGGGAAAATGCCCTAAGAACGAGCAGGAACTGAAGACATTTGCAGTAGAGGCTTGGCAGAGCATCACCAGGGATGAAACCCAGCATCTGGTGATGTCTATGCCTTCCAGACTTCAGGCTGTAATTGACTGCAAAAAATTTGCAACAAAGTATTAAAAAGTGAACGTTTGATGTAGGATTGTTTAGTTTGTCCCATTACTTTTGGTCCCTTAAAAAGTGGGAGGCATATATAGAAACCGTTGTAATTCCTACACTGTTCACCTGATTTGAATGTAAATTCCCTCAAATTAAAGCTGAAAGTCTGCAGTTAAAGCACATGTTGTTTGTTTAATTTCAAATCCAGTGTGGTGGTGTATAGAGCCCAAAATATGAGAATTGTGTCAATGTCCCAATATTTATGGACTTGACTGTATATATATATACACTCTTATGTTGCAGAAAAGTTATCTGTGCAAGCTTTTGTAATAATGTGAATACAGCTGGCAATTGTTTGAGACTGGAAAGGAAGTACTTGCAGGTTCTAGTGTCTCACATTTTCCCTGTTTTTCTTTTTTGTTCACTATAATTATTAAGTACATAAGTAAAATTATACTGACAGTGACAGGATTTTACTGTACTATAAGCTTAAAGAACTGACACTAAACAAGATGTATGATGCACTGTTTCTCTCTGTGTAATTCTACGTCTATCAATCTCAAGTATAAAGGAGTATGTGTTAAAGCAGGACATAACATCACATGATATGGTATTCAAGTAATTGCAGGATGATGCAAGGTAAAATATTTTTACAGTGTAATTGGTAGAACAAATATTGGATACTTTGAATCAGAGGGCAACATTTAATAAGCTTTAATTTATTATGGACATGTGATTGACGACTAAGGATAAACCGACATAAGTGTGTCAATCACTGAAATGTTTATTCTATTTATGGTCCAGATATCATAGTTTAAAAACCAACAGCTGCATCTTTAAAGCTTAAAATCACAAATTTAAACTTAATGTAACTTAACATTTTCCTATTCTGTTAACTGTGTATAAACACTTGAGAAATATTACATATATAAAGGAACCAATCATTATTTATATAATCTTTGCAGGTTAGCACACTAACCTGCAAAGAGGATACAATGGACCTGCAAAAAGGATACAGTGGACCTGCAAAGACAATACAATGGAGTTATTTTGCAAAACACAAAACGTCCAAAACACAGTGAAAAACAAGTTTTGATTTCATCTGAGGCCTCAGTTTGGGGCGATTTGATGCATAGACTTGCAGAGCAAGATGGCAGTGTTTGCAAAGGGGCAGAAGTATGACCAGACAGAGGGGAGGAGATAGGCAGAATGAGAGTGTCCCTAGCAAAAGCAGAGATTACTAGTAGTAGCTCCAGTGCACCTAGTTTTGGAAAGCAGTGCAGACATAAAATGGACCTTTGTGGAGAGTGATTATTAAAATGATTATTATTATTACAATAGTTTTAAGAGATGTGCAGGGTGCATTTTTAATGCATGCTTTTGTATGCAAAGGGGAGCATGCCCAATTTTGAGCCACACAAAGTTGATGGTCGTTGGTTCGCCTCCATGTTCACCTTTATGAACTTTAGCAGAAATTAGATTTTTTTTAAGGCTCACTCCAAGAAATGTATAAAAAGCTTCATACACAAAAGTGACACAAGATTTAAAAATTGTCATAATGTCCCCTCACTTTCATGATTAATATAAGCCATAAATGAGGCTAAAGCAAACAGTATTTTAGGAGAAAAAATTATGTTTAATTTAATTAAAGGGGTGCTACTAAGGTGGTAGGGTGTTGGATATTAATGTGATGTTTACACATTTCTAGAGTGTGCCTTTTCAGATATTTCCACCTCTTTGCACTTCACATTTCAAGTTTGTGCAGCCATCTTCAAATATTTTGTCTATTTCTTTTTATTCTCATGATTTCTTGAACCATTTTGGTATTTTCTTTGTTGTTGTTGTTGTTGTTGTTGTTGTTAGGTTTCCTTTTTACATTATACAGGCATACCTGGAAGCTCACTACAAATCCATGTTTGACAAATAAGTGAATAGTGATAAGTTAGTGAACTTCAATTCATTAATTACACGCTCCAAATCACTTAGGGCTCATGTAGAGTTGAGGACAATTTGTGGCCCAAACATTCTCATAAAATACTGGCCTCAAAAATTAAGCTATTACTTGGTAGAGTTGCACATATTTTATGCTACAGTCCACTGAAGGTGGCTGAATCAAGATACATTTAATTGATCATTTTTTTTTCATTTCAAATATCATAAATGAGGGTGTTCATCTTCTTTATGACACAATAAAAGGATGAAGGGAATATTGGTTTTTCAAAGAAGTTTGTCCACAGTTTACAGATTTATTCAATAGCACTATAGCCCTTCCAAGGCACATTCCTGCCCTGAGGCAAGGTGAATATCTTGTGGGAAGGAGTGGTCATGGAGGCAATTATTTGTACTTTTTATTACCAAAAACATAAATAAGCTTACATTTTAAAGAATGGAAAGGGCTGAGATTGATTGGGTAAACTAGTAACAGGCTGGCTCACAGGGATACAGAATGGCCAAACAAAATGTTTCTTATTTTTTAATCAAGCATTAAATAATTGTGCGGTGGTGGGAGTGTTCGTACCAGGCAGCATTTAATATAGGGCAACCATGTTCTACTTTTGAAGCCATTCCCTCGCTAACATGACTGCTTATAGTCAATTTAAAACAAAAGTAACATTATTGTGCCGTATAAGTATTAAAAAAATCACTTGTTTGAATTGCTACAATTCAGTTCAAGCACTGTAATTGGTTAGAATCTGTCAATCAATGGAAAAGTGCACTACTTATTCCTTTGATAAATAACCCTCATTGTGTACAGGTTATGAGTCTTTATTCCCACTTTAATTTCCATATGTGATTATAATATAATAACACTGTGGAATAAAGGTTCTTACTTATTTTGATTTATTTTCATCTCTAACAAAGCAGTAGGATGGTCTTTGTTTAGTAACTGGCAGCCTAAAACATCTAACAATTGTTGCTGACAATATTGGCAATAACCTTGGTTGTGATTTCACGTAATTGTATGTGTTGCCAAATTTTCCAGCCACGATTTAAAGGGACACTAAGTTTAACAAATTAATTTTTTTATTTAAAAGAGCTACTAATAGCTTTCACTATTACATTTGTAGCATCTTATACACTGAATTGTATTGAATTGCAAATACATGTTCTAGCATGCATGCACGACCATCATCATTATCACTCTGCACTTACACCTGACCAGTAGCTAGTGCAAGTGATACAACAGAAAAACAGAGATGGTCAAAGCTCGAGTCTGATGCTGCTGTGTGCGCTCGTACTTGGCACGCCCTTACTGTACCTTGACTACGTGCATATGCCTATTCCCTTTCCCTGTTTCGCCCATTAGAATCAAAGATGGTTTGCACACACTTGCGTTCACTAGCATATAGTTAATTTCTGGACATGCATGGAGCAATTTAACATAAAATATGGCATGTATCTGTATTTTTATTTCCTTGATGAATCAGGTCCAAAGTCTGCTTTGCTTATAAAATATATTCCCCTATGCTCACAACTATAATTCCAAATATTCAGTCCTTATAACATTAATAACTAATTAAAATTCATATCTATCATTAATAGCTCTTTTATATAAAGCAATTCTTAGTTTATGTTTAAAAGACTTAATAAATATAACTGGTAAGCAATAAATTATTTAGGTTGAGTTATTTTTACTATATATTTAATGCAGCAATCCCAAGGAAAAAATACTGAAGCGGGCCAATTTTTACATGATTTGTGTGTTGAGGCTGCATTTAATCATTTATAATTTCATGTGACTACCATGGGAACCACAGTCACATGACACATGATGCAGTGAGCAGAGAAGTTTTGAAATAACTTTCTGAATCTGTCTGCTCTGTGTACTGTAAAACACTCCCTTTCCTCCTTCCCTTCAATCATATTTTGAGAGATTTTGAAAAGGAAATAATGATTTCTAGAAAGAAAAAAGGTATATAAATTGCAATTTAAAGAAAAAAAAAATTTATGTGTGATTGCTGTAATTTATAATTTTCTTATAAATCGCTAATGTTTGTAATAACAAGACATGTCTTAAGATCTCATAACAAAAATAATATGTAATGAGTAGAACTATATTTAAAAAAAAAACTTAAAAACTTTGTGACTATTTATTAAGACACCCCTCCTCTACCTATAACTAGAATTTGTATGAAATGAGCGTATTTTCTAAACCATGCATAAAACATCACACACAGATGAAAAAGCGGTTAAGATTTCACCTGTACATTTTATTCAAAAACATTTTGCAGTTTTATTGCTATGGATATGAAATGTTTGTTATTTATTCCAATCTATATATTTATACATTTTATATTATTATATTATAATAAATATTAGGAATGCCAATTCCTTATGAATAAAACTGAACAATTGCATAATGTTTGAATAAACCCTGGAGAAAAAGCATCGCTATGAGATATTAAACAAATTGCCTCACAGGTCAGTTTAGCAACAAGGACACTAATGACACATTTTTAGTAAGTCTACTGTCTAAACACACACCTGGATAAAATAGTGAAGAAAAAAGTGTACATACATGGAGTCGGTGAACTGAGACAAATATGTTACAGTAGTTGAGAATGCAACACTAAGTAGATGTAGAGGGAGCACGTTGACATTCATTCTCAGTGTATTACATTTTTGTGTACTTGTGTTTGCTCCATAAATCCTCAGCAAACCAGGGCAGGGTCATTATGGCGCCTGGCAGTCTGTCATTACAGAATGGCTCATATACCTATCAGCCTTTGTATTTTGTGTTCTGGGAAAAAAAAGGGTGCTATGCATTTGTCAGAAGGGATTAGCAATTTAGAGGATTTTACATAAAGTAAACTAATGTAAACAATGAAACTCATTTATTCACATGGAAGCATTTCAGACCTACTTTTTTTTCTAGATAGTAATTATGATTAACCTCTTCATAATTCGTTTTAGACCTTTTGTGCTTTGCGGAAGATTAGTTGTTATCAAGTTGCTGTAACATAAGGGATTCACGCTCTTGCATTGTCTTGCAATCACAGCGCATTTTCCTATTCTGGCATTGCAGATGCCAGATTGTATCTTGCATAAAACAGATCACCATGTGGCAGCTGCTACATAGACTTCCAGTCTACTGTATAGATCTGTTAGGGAAGGAAAAGGTTCTGCACTGCTTTTTAGAGAAAACAAGTATTTTCCCTTTTCATATATGACAGGCAACACATTCCAGGGACAAAATGTATCAAGTTGCGATCTGCCCAAATCAATGGGTTTTTTTTGCTATTTTTTTAGGCGATTTGCCAGCACCAGATATATGGAAGTGCGAACCGTGATAAACACGCCAGTGGACCAATGTTTGCAAAAGTGCCGTATTACAATTCGCCGTCCCATTGTTTAGCCATTATAAGAATACAAATTGTCATATATATGAAGATGCAATTTTGAAAAACGCCACAATAAAAACGTTGCTTTTGATAGGCAACATTATTAAAAACATCAGCCATTGATCTATGCAGGATTATGATGTCTTTATTATTCTGTGGGTGTATGAAGATGGTGTTAGTAGGATACTATTTAGAGATTTTCTTGGCAGAAAATTAGATTGTTGATTGTGAAGTGAGAAGAAGAGATGAAGATCAGCATCACCAGCACCAGGGTCCACTCAGGCTGCACAAACCACGTGATTTTAAAGAACGCTTGACCCTCGACTCCCTCTCAGAGCAGGAAGTAGTGCTAATGTTTAGGCTTAACAAAGCAAATGTCCAATAGCTGTATGAGTAAGTGAGAAATGATTTGGAGCCATTAACATCTCGCACCAAAGCAACTGGTATGCAGAATGAATGTGTGCTCTACAGATTTTTGCCACAGGCTCCTTACACTCTGTGTGCTCATAGGTTGTTGGGCTCACACGGGCAACATCCAGGCACTTATCTGTAGTGTTCATGTAGTGTAGCGCACACATATATCTGCTTCCCCTGCCTGGATGCTGAAAAGCATCAGTTGAAGTTAGCTTTTTATAGGCTCTCAGGATTTCCTAATGTATTGGGGGTCATAGATTGCATACACATTGGGCTGAGACCACCTAATCACAGGGCAGAAGTTTATTTTATATTTTATTTATATTTTATACCAACAGACACCTCTCTTACTCTATGAATGTGCAGGTGGTCTGTGATGCAAACATAAAAATGAGTGTCGTTGCAGCCTATCCTGGTTCTTGCTAGGATGCCTATATCCTGAGCCAGTCTGCCCTCTATGATAAATTTCAGAGTGGTGAAATGCCAGAGGGGTATTCATGTACTTTTTTCTTAACTCAGAAAGGTTTTTATTGGATTTTCCTAAGAAAAAAAAGATATTCATGTACTTTTAATCATAATATATACCAAAATGTATCCTATAGATGTTTGACTTTTTTTTTTAATTGGTAATTTATTATTTATGTGTCATGCTAGGTTATTCAGGATATGGGTGTCATTCCTGGTCAATTACACCTCTGTTGAATCTACAGACTCAGATATAATGAGGCACACACATAAACTAGAAGTGTGATAGAATGTACCTTTGGCATATCGAAGACCAGATTTAGGTGCCTGGAAAAATCTGGTGGTGTGCTTCTCTATGCCCGAGCTAAGGTGGCTGATTTTGTGTTGTTGCGCTGTCTGCTGCATAATCTGTATAATAGTATTTTTACTGGTTTTAATCTATTCTTGTAGAATCTTCATTATAGCCACAATACAATGGGACTTCAACCTCTGCCACCAATTAAGAGGTATGTGCATTTTTTTTTATCAGAAAACTGTTTAAAGAAAATTCACAGATGTTTATAATATTTAAACCATAATTACACTAACAACAACAATCATGTGAACATTAAGCACAAATGATAATACCTGTTTTCATAAAGTTTAAATTTTAACTGTAACAAGAACTGTAAGAATAAACTGTTTGAATGTGCAAGTCAGCACTATTATTATATAATGTTATTTTGCAAAAAAACAGCATTAACTGATAGGAATTATTTCTTTATTTTATCTGTGGCCTCTGGATCTTTTAAACGCCTGGTTGACGACTGGCAGTTTGACTGCTATCTTATTCTGCTAGTATGTGTATTATAATGTTGTGCAGTAGGTGGCATTGATGTTGTTGGCGTTGTATTCTGGCTACTCTCACCTGAGGATGATGGCATAGGTAAGTGGGCCATGAGTAGATGTTGCATTTGGACACAGGCCAAATCTAGATTGCCAGAGGGTTCTCTTATTGCACCAGTAAAACTATTAATTGCAGTAGTCTTTTGTACAAGGTTGGTATCAATACGTTCATAACTATTACACATACGCAGTTGTGTCTGATGGAAGTAATGCAAATATTTAATTTGTTTAGGGAACTGTCTTTGGATTCCCCTCATTAAATCCTGATGGAATGAAAACATATTGGTTTGAATCCCCTAAAGTGTTCAATAAAAGTTGCCAAATTTGGAACATTTGGAAGGATCTGTTGTGCAGGTTCACCAGAGTCAACTGCTTCTGAAAAATTATCTCCACATTCCAGAATAATTTTAGTATCTTCTGCAATGTCTGTTGCCAGTTTTGCTTCTGCAGGATCTATCTGAGACTCTTGAAATACAGAGAGTAGAGATGTGCTATTTAAAATATAAAAACAGTTTTAATCTAAACATTACCTTTTCAAAAGCATTTATAGGGGTTATGTCTTCAGGAAAAGGTGTAATGACAGTGTCAGTAAATATGTAACTTTGTTTTTTATCTTAGGTGGATTCACCTGCTAATGACTCACCATCATCATGCTAAACGGTTGGCGGCATTGGCTGCGTCTGTGATGAGCCTGTGGATTTAAAAATGGGAAGTGATTGACATAATTACATAAATAACCTCTGACGTGTCTGTTTGACGTTTCATTAGAGGACACTCTAAATAAAACTATTTACAAATATATATTTATGCTCCTGACACTAGCAAAAGTCATAATAGCCCGTACATGACTTGCTGCTGATTCCCCTGACTTCCAAAAATGGCGATCTCTTGTAAATGATGTTATGGGCCATGAACGCTACATGTACAAGGTTAGAGGTGCCAGTCATATGTATTATCAGATATGGTTTAGCTAGTACAACTCTAAGTATAGAATACATTGTGGAGACAGGGAAGTTTATATGCCTACAGACTAGTATATTCACAGGATTCTCATTCTGGGTCCCTGGTTAGCATTGTCCTGTGCATCCACCTATTTATGTGTTATCCTGAGCTATATTATTAAATTTACAAAAATGTTTTATATGCTTTGTTAGTTTATCCAATGACACAGCTATATATGTTTCAAATGTCTGTATGTGAACAACTACTATTATATCAGTCCTTTCATTAGTAATTGTTTATATTCTATAGTTGAACATTTACCTAACTTGTCACTGTATTTTTAACCTGATTAACTAATATGTCAATTCATTGATTAGATTAGCAAATGTTTGTTAGCATAATATATGTCAGGCTTTTTTTTTTCTTTGTGTTATAAATATCTTCCAATAAAAAACACATGATTGAAAAATGGGAGATGATTGATATTAATATATTTCATTTAAATACTATTTTAAAGCTGTGAAATTAAAACATGTCATCCACATGACATTATCACAATGGGCCTGATTTAGACAGTCCTTCTTTTAAGCACAAAAAGCACTTTTGGACAAAGATTCGTCTGGGTTTGCACTCCGACTGCGATGGATCTCTCTGTTGCACCTCTCTGCGCTTAGAGAGGTTGAACAGGGGAGGTAGTGGGTGAGGCTAGCAATGTAATGGCGTGTTCATGCACTTTACATGTTATTTTGAGTTGAAAAGGAAAGGTCTCTAAGGAGACGTATCTTTTGTGGGTGCTTTCAGCTAGTGCAAAAGACCTTGGTGTATTAAGAAACAAAGTGAAAAATATTTAAATTTTAAAAAAAGGCGTGTACCCCTTTTCAAACAGCATAACCAACCCTTGTGCTGTTTGGGGGGGATAGATCAATTTATTTATATATTTATTACTTTTTTTATATATCTAATTATCTGCTTTACAGGGTGCTGTGCATGATACACTTGCACGCCAGCCCATAAGGCAGATAAAGAGGCGTGTTTGTCCAATTTGCACTCTATTCTTAGTCGTACGGATCTAAAGATCTGTGCCACTCTAAATACTGTGTAAATTACGGGATGCAATTTACACTTTTCAATGTAAATTGCGTCCAACTCTAAATGAGGCCCATTGTCTTACTTGTGTCAGGCTTCTGAATTCAATGTGCAAAAATGTATGATGCCTGATTATTATGTTTGCATAAATGATTGTAAACCTAAATGTAGACATTATGTTACGAGTTTCAGCTCCCCGACGGGCCACCGCGACTAACTTCCTGTGTCCTCGGATGTCCCGGCTGTCTCCATGACGACCGGGACATCACTTTCGTCCCCCACGTCCCGGTTGCCTGGGCAACAACCGGAACGCTCTGCTTCGCCTGCCGCAGCGCCCGGCCAGCTGTCCTACAGCCGGGCGCAAGATTATGTTACTTGGTGGAGTCCCGCTGCTCACGGCTCCTATTGGTTCCTCTCGCTACTTAAGGCAGTGAGGACTGAGCCTCACTGCCAGTTATAGCTCCCAGTGTAGCTAGGCTCCCTGTTCCTGTTTCTGCTCCTTGATTGTTTTTGCTTAGACCTGATCTGCCGTGTATGACCCCTGGCTTGTTTCTGGACCCTGTTGTATTGCCTGTGACCCCTGACCTCAGATTGTGCTTGGAATTTTTTTGTCTGCTGCCGGCCCTCGATCTCTGCCTGGATTTCACTCTGCCGTTGCTTCTACCCGCCATAGCTGGGTTCTCCCCAGTCCGCACTCATCTCTCGACCCTCTGTTTGTCTGCGGCCAAGTCTGTCCCCACCACTAGGGGCTCCAGTGAACACCAGACTTCAGAGCAGACTCCGGGTTTTGACGTGCTGACTGGAGGGTTTCCTAACACATTACTCACCAGCCTTACATTGGAACAGAGGCCTGTCCATGTTCCAGACATTGATCCCTTCAATGATCTTTCCTTGTATCAGCAGCTTTAATTCTTCCTCATAGGAGGTATAGTCAATGATGATGGCAGGGCCACTGCCAGTCCCTGCTGTTCTCCTCTCATCTGACACTTTTTCTTTGACCCTTCTCTTTATATCTGATATGCGCTTGTGGCAATTCTGAATGAATCGTTTAATGGGGTCAGCCGCACTCACAGCAGCACATACAGAAGAAGTTGTTCCTTTCTTGAAAATGTTTTAGCAACTCATTTGTCCAAATTCCTGTCATACACTGGTACTATGTCTGTCACAAGCACACAATTTTCCTCAAACCTGAAGGGCACATTACATCCAGATTTATTCTTCCCACTAGTAGCAGAAGACCCTGCCTCTTCCTGAAGCTCATGACCCTCCTCACCTACTTGCTCCTTTCTTCTCCTCTCCACTGACCCTACACTGCTCCCTTATTCTTCCTATCAGCATCAGAAACACAGAACAGACAAACACAATTTGTAAAAGAAGTGGCACACACCACACTCACACACAAGTTTAGTAGAGTCAAAATAGACAGAATATAATAGAGATAAGGCCAGAAAATAAAATACCTTTAACAGGTACACAAAACAACACTCAGTTATCTTTTTAACAACACACAACACTGCTATCTCCACTACTCTACCTCTAAAGCTGGGTACACACTACAGGTTTTTCAGCCAATTATTATGCCAATCACTTAATAAACGTCTGTTAGGCCCAATATTCTATTAGTGTGTACGCTCCCATGATCATGTTTTATCTTATCAAAGCACAATGTATCGTTTCATTTGATCTTATAACTGGAACGATGTCGGGCAAATTCTGTAGTGTGTATGCACTCATTACCAGCAGAGTAGCCAGATCTCCATAGAGTTTACAGAGTCACAATCAGTGGTTATGACAGATGAAGAGCACAGGTCTGTAGGTAAATTGTGTAAAATCATGTAAGTGTGTACGCATGAATGGGCATGCTGATCGGGACTTTCAGGTATTGGTAAAATCATTAAAGATATTACATCGGGAGAAATTTTCAGTAGTGTGTACCCAGTTTAACTCCTGTATCCCCTACTAACTTATATAACGAAGTAGACAGGTTTTTATTGCACGTTTTCAATGTTAAGCTTGCAACTAATCAAAAATTATGATTATTTTTTTTTAAAATTTACGCTTTGGAAACAAATTGCTGGAGATTTCATGCTTTTGTGGTTGTGTACAAACCGCTACAGGTCGCCAGACATCAACAGCCATTTTAAATTTCACCCTGAAAAACACAGTATAATATATCTGACTGTTTGGCACTTAAAGTTGCCATCAATGAATGGCAACAATTTCAAATCACTGAATACAACGCAGCTTAATATATTTTGCCCCACTAGCTGTTGTATTGTCAGTGTGGGTACTAAATTGTTCTACTACTAATACTACTACTACTACAACTTATAATAATAATAATAATAAACATTATATACCAGGCCACAACAATTATCTAAATTAAAAAAAATTCTTCACATCAATTATGATTTCTAAAAACAAGTTATTTTCTACACATTACTTGTAAATATATATTAGTATATATTTTGGAAATCTCTGATACCTCCCTGATGGCAGCAGCTGCTACTCAACATTGGGGATAAGTGTCCTGACTCTCTTTCCAGCTGTAAGCATAAAGCTAAAGATAAATACCATGCACAAGTGTACTCCGAGCTGGTGGATTCATGCAGTCCTCAAGAGTGTGCATACAGTATGAACGTGAAACCGTCTCCAGAACAGGAAGAAAGTTTTGGTAATATAAACGGTGAATGACAGACAAGGTTGCCAACAGCTGATTGTCTTAATACTTCTACAATGACTAGGTCATATTTTATGTCCTCACCATCCACTGTCTTCCCTCATTCAAGCCGTACCCCACCAGAGGTATCTGAATGCCATTCACTAATAGCTTCTTTAATATTAGTGGTAGATGATGCTTTTTGACTTACAGTAGCCACATGATTTCCCCATCAGTAACTGCTATCTTATGTGTTACATGTTCCCCACACCTCCTGCATTGTTAGCTTATTTGGGCAGGGCCATATTTACCTTCTTTTTCATGTAACTTATGTCATGATCGCCTCAACATAAAATGCTGTATAATATGTCAGTGCTCTATTAATAAAGGGCGATAATAAAAATTTCCCAACAATGTGTATAAAGTAGCATGTCTTAGGAAATTATAACTGATGTGTAGAAAAATGTCAGACTAAATTGAGTTTTTTGCGTCTCATTTATATTGTATGATAGGTTGTGATGTTGTACATGCAAATATGAAAAATGTTTTCTCTTTCAACTGATCCAGTTAAAAGTGAAATTTTAGAAGGCCAATGTCTTACCACATTTTATTTTCTTATATTATAGAATAAAAATGGATTTACAGTTCTCTGGTCCTTAATAAAAATAATATTTATATCTTCTTATATCCTTCTTCTTATTGGTGCTTTTTAATAACCTTTTCTTGGATTTAATTTACATGTTCTTTGATCTTCATGATTAAATTCTTGTTTTGAAATGCACTAACCAACACCTCCCACAACAGCTGAGAAAATTGTGGCCTTACAAGTGTATTTTGAGTTGCATGTAACATAATATGCAACTCAAAATAAAGTGTCATATATGTGGCCGCATCAAAATACACTTTAAGTAATAATATGACATTTCAACTTGATGATGATTATTGCCATATTAAAATATAAATAATTTAATTCATTAATTAATTTATAAAAAAAAAACTACCTGCCCATACCTAAAAGTAGTAACCAACATCTGTGTTATAGCTTTGACTGGTCACCACTAAATCAAGTGGAAATGACATGGGTTCCAACTGCAAATTGGCAACCAGTTTCAGACTATGCCAGGCTTGACTATTCACACTATAGCAGGGAGACCTGCAGTGTAGGTTCCCACTGGCATGATGTGAAAACCAGCCCTAGGCCAGCCAGCACGCAGCAGAATTTCCTAGGGGAATAGAGCCCTAAATGCATGAGCAGGGCCCCCCAAGGGAAAACCAGTTCCCTGCTGAAAAGCACTGGGTCTCTTCATGGCACCTTTTCGGCAGTGGGTACCAGGATAATAGTGTATTGTTAAAAAATGATTGAGAACTGATGTGTAACTACAAGTCCTAGGAAGCCCTGGAAGTCAAACTCCAGAATGTCCGTGACTTCAAGTGGCTACCAGAACATGCTGGAGCTGGTGACTGATACATCATATGAACATAATTAAATTGCCTTTATTGATTCTGATGTTAGATGCTGAGAAGCTTTTCACTCACATTGGGTGGCCCTTCAAGATAAGAGTTATTTTGGGTAATGGCCTTTATGGTCATGTTTTTTAATACAAAATACTTCTCCCTTTCATATTCTGAATGGTGCCCAAAAATAAAAAATAAAAAATGTCTATTGGACAATCTCAGTAATTACTAACCCTAGTTCTATGCACAGTCCATTCTTTATACTTCACAAGCTTCATGCAAAGTAATTGAAAGTGAATCTTAATTGAATACGTTAATACACCCTTTATCTGTTCTAGTCCATCAATAAAAAAATAAATTAGGCGGTCATTACCTAAGCAGAATTTCATACATTAAGATATACTCAGAGAAGTGTATTTTATGCAGAAAAAATGTATCAACCATTTAAGGAGCGGTGGAAAAAAATGAAAAGATGTGTTTTACTTATGTGTCCTATTATCTGAAACCTTCACTCAGTCATATTCTTACTGATCCAGACTGAGCTAAGCTAACTGACTCCAGTCATATGCACTGCTTCCAGTCTTGTTTAGCACTGTATGTAACTTAGGGTGCTCCTTTGGTGTTCTGGATATATTGCTTCATTTTGAAATGATAATTTTCAACAAAATTATTGTAATCATGTCAATCCTTATTATGGTTTGTTTTGGTCATATGAGTACAATTGATATTGCATCATACTTTGTTATCCATTCATTAACAAATCTCTAGAACTCAAAATGTATTTACTATGTCTATTTATCTTAAGCTCAAGTTTTTTGGGGGGTTTATTTTATTTGTTTTATTTATTTTCAAAACAAGACAGATAATGGATTGTATTCCTTGTTAGATACAATCTTATACATTGTAAAACCTTCCCAACATAGGTCACCAGTAAATAGCCCCTATAGGAAATATACTGAAAGGTATAAATGTTTTGTCAGCTCCCACCAACTTAGTGGCCTAACTGCTCCATTGGTTTGATTAACTTGAGCATAGATCATGATATTATAATAACCTCTCTTAACCCTGTGTTATTTATCTTTCTTTCTATTCAGCTCTATTATTTAAATATACATATTGTCATATAATATGAAGAAATACATACTGTTATAAAACTATTAATATTTAATTTCTTTTAGATATAGTATTTATGTGTATATTTATATGCTTTTGCAATGAATACTAAATACATTTTGTAAAGATGTTTGCAGTGTTTTTTGCTTACTTTTATTTTCCAAAGGAATCTTGTCTTCACAAGTGTGTAAACTCACAGATTTCTACTTGCCCACATGTATGGGTAGATTTCTACTTGCCCCCATGTGTTATTTCATGGGTCAGTTGACCAAAAATGTGTATGAGAAAAAAGGATAAAATGTCCAGAAAAAGGAAAGAAAAAGAGCTAATTTAGGGATAATGTGGTGAAGAATTACAGAATAAAGAACAAGTGGAGAACATATTAAGCCTGGCCTCAGGGAGAGATTAAACTCTGGGCCTCAGCTCCAATTACATGTTTTAAAACGCAGCTAAACAGGTAACATAAAGGGAGGAAAAAAAGAAGCTTAATCTGTACAAGGCCTCTTAGAATGCAAGCCGTGAGAATCTCAGCTGTTACTGTTACCTGCCCATCACAAAACTAAATGTGTGTATATTTCATCTAGTCTTATATAATTCTGGGTGGACACAACTTCTTACACAAGACAAAATTTTCTGCTATACAGAAATCAATGCTGAAATCAAGTATGGAGCTCATGTTGAGAAAATTACATGTTTTCATTCAGTGTACTGCAGATCAATGTACTTTTATACAATAAATCCTTACTAAACCACTTTGCTCGATTAAAACTGTAAACAAGGCAATATAAATATCTCTACGATATGTCAGGCTAGCAATTTAAAGTGGAAATAAAAAAAAGTGCATAATTGTAGTTCGCAAGATATTTTCTGTAAATATAGCATAAATGTCAGCAATTTAATACTCTTTTTGCACCTCACGTGGTCCAGCCATTTTTAAACATATTGATATACATCACTTTTGGACTTATTCCTATGAACACAATATTTTTTTGCAATTTAAAATCACCATTAATTGTCATAATAAAATTGCTGACCAAGCTCTCTAATGTAGTAAATGAAGATTTGAAATCAAGAGAAAAATGGCCATTTTTAGAGAGAAAGCAGTCTCCTGAGAAATCAGAAACCCTGTTTTCCATCTTAAAATCTCACTTATCCGCCCGCGTGTACAAAATAGCAGGGGCGCACGCAGGATTGTCAGGGGGGGTTCCCCTGACCCCAAAAAACAAACAAGCAAAAAACACGAGTGCGCATGCGCAGCAGCTCCGTATCAGCAGCGCTATCCTACACTGCAGCCACGGCGCTGTCAAAGAAGCGTCCGCGGCGGTGCTGTATACAATATAGCACCGCCGCGGACTCTTCTTTGACAGCGCCATGGCTGCTGTATAGGATAGTGACGTTATGGCGGCCACTTAGTTAGCGCAGGGGGGGTTTCTGGAGACTCAGAAACCCCCCTGCGTGTGCCACTGTATAGAATAGACATTGTAGACGCGGCGCTTCCTTAAATGATACCTTAATACCAACAATGTTAGTGTCGCCGTTTAAAATTACGTCATTTTTCCACAACGGCATGTTGATTGGCCGCAATTGTTTCCAGGATGTATTAGAAGCAGTCGATGTCACAGAAATGTAGGAAACATGGCAGTCGGCATTATACTATTGGGTAAATTGGTGTCGGCTTTTCGGTAGTCGCTGAGGTGACTGGTACCGGGGCAATGAGTTATATATTGATGAACTCATTATCGGATATATGGTTTCGGATTTACCTAGTACGGATATGTTTCCTTTTTCTTTATGGACTGAGAAGATCACAACAAATAATCCAATATGGCCACGCCCATGCAGCAGAACATACAGGCACTGTTTGTTTACAAATGGTGATACAGTGCTCAGGAATGCCACAGGCAGCCAGTAGAGGCCTGGATGGTGTTGAGCTGATACTGACGGATGTGATAAGTGCGACTAAGATCCCAATGTATGACCCTTTGTTATTGAGAAAGGTTAGAGGAGAATGGCCAGAGTGGGTCAAGCTAATAGGAAGGTGAAAGTAACTCAAATAACCATACATTACAACAGTGGTATGCAGAAGAACATCTCTGAAAGTACATCACATCAAACTTTGAAGTGGATGGGCAACAGCAGCAGAAGACCACGTTGGGCTCCACTCCTGTTAGCTAAGAACAGAAAACTGGGGAACAGGCTCACCAAAACTGGACAGTTGAAGATTGGAAAAATGTTATCTGGTCTTACAAATTGTCGGAGACAGAATAGATGCATGGATTCATCCTGCATTGCGTTAATGGTGTTGACATGTCACAAAGCATACAACATCTCAATCTGGTTCAACGAACAATACAATGAGATTACTCAGACGAGACTGTTACAATCTGAACATTCGCAAACACCCCTCATTCCTGCTTGTGTCTTGTCTATGGAACTACTCTCTTCTCTTCCTTTATCTGGTTGTTGCACCCCTCTCATTCCTGCTATTTTGCCCCCTATACCTAGAAACCTCCTCTGGCACCTCAGACTTCCCCTGATGCATGCCATGTAGAAAAATAGACATGCAGCAGCAAGTGGGTCCAATGAGTAGCACTAAAGATGGATACTGGTGAAGGATGCACTACTGCTATAGCAGTGCCAAAACAGTTCAGCAACAGCAGCTGCTGCATGTGGCAGAATGACATCAGGAACCCGATCTGTTTTTGGGCTGATGACGGGTAGGAAGCTGGGTGGTGATCTTTGTGTTCTTTTCCACTCGGTCATGCAGTAAGTTGAGGAGGATGATACAGTAGGTTATAAAGTGCATGGCAGCTGGGTCCTGAAGATTTAGACTGTAGGAAGAGAGGATCCAGAGATGAGCCAAGGGTAGACATTAGGGATGTTGGCGTTTAAGCCCAGTTCATCTCCACTCTCCTCTCCTCCATCCTTCTGCCCCTTAAACCTGCTCCCTCCAAGCTCCTCCATTCCCTCTACCCAAAAGCTTGCAGGTAACTTGCTCATCTATCCCTATTTAACCTATCCCTCTCTACCAGTGTCTTCTCCTCCACCTCCGAATATGATCTTATCTTCCCTCTCTCTGTAACTACCTCCGCAAATCTAAGTTCCCCCTCCAAAATTGTTGACTGACTTGCCTTCATCTGACTGACCCATTTTTTGCACTCTTCACTCCACTGAACTGCCCTCACCAATATGACCAATGACCTACTTTTAGCAAAGTCAATGCCACTTTTCTCTTCTCATTCTCCTTACCCACCTACTATCCATCGTGAATGGTGCAGATAGACTATACTTCCTCTTCCGCTGCTCCTCATCCACTGAACCACTCTATAAATCCCCATTCCCTCTAGAATTCAGTTCAAGCTGCTCATCCTCACTTACAAAGCCCTCATTAATGCTTCCCTTTACTTCCTCAATCCACCACATCCCATTTGCTTCTATTTTTCTCATTATCTCCTCCCTCTAGAATGTATGCTTTCACGGGAAGGGACGTCTCTACCTTAGATGTCTCTTGTCCGTCCTCTCTCCATCTATCTCGTATGTCCATTGCTTGTCTTATGCTAATTTTGTGTGAGTGCTATGCTGTTTGTTTACTCAGATATGCGTGTTTATAGATGTATTTATGCAAGCTGCAGTTGTTTACGCACAACTTATTCTTATTCTTGCGTAATTGCATTCATGTATTTGTTGTTACTTATTGTATTCATCTATATCATTATGAGTGCCTGGGGCTACTGAATCTGTGGTGGTCCATAAATAAACATTGCTGCTGCTGATGATGACGATAATATCTGCAGCCACATGTCAGATAGCTATTGACTGGAAATATACCTCACCCCTTACATCAAGAACTAGAAAGCAAAATATGGCATGTTTAGAGATGTGGTACATGTCCTTTTTGTGTGTGCGTTGCTGTTTTTTATGATGGTGCTATACTTTTCTATGTACTCTTTCTCTTTAGTAATTGGTCTATTAACTGGAATGCAGGTGAAAGAAATTACATAATGATACTCCCTTTAACTAGAATTATCACTGTGTATTTATGTAAATATTGGTTAATGAATTTGTTTCCTGGAATCATATATATTTATTTAAAAGATCAACACTCTTACCCATGATGCACAACAAATCAAAGTGAAAAGAAGTATATAATTTGATACATTTATTTAGCTTTTAGACAAAGAATTAATGTAGAAGGGTGTGCCACTCTACAATTTAACTGTAGATTATTTTGAGATTTGACACCCAAATAAGATATCATGCATAACATACAGTAGAAATTCAGGTTTTGTACATTTCATTGAATACTGTAGCACAATGTTTACATAGACATTTCAGCTGACTCAAACCTTTTTGCTTAAATATTTGTACTGCATACAAATCTCAAAAATTCAGCGTGTTATAATTATTTCACAATAATAATACAATGTATTTGTTGCTACGGTTCGCAGGCTTTCAATTCTCTGCCTAGACAAGTTATAATCTTCAATTAAATTAAAACCAACATTTTAACACGTTTGCCTTCTAACGCATTTGAAAGCGACTACTAAATGAACTGAAACGTTTCCAGCTAGTTACAGCAAGCCAAATTCCCTATCAGATTCTAGAATGTAAATAGAAAGCTTCCTGACACAGGTATCATGTCACTGACCTTAGCAATGACTTTGCTTCAGCGTGTAGGTACAACTAGATTAGCCATAGACTTACTTTGTATTTTTGCAAAAACTACATTGACTTGTCAAAATAAAAAGTCAATTAAAGGACGTGTTTTTAAAAATGCAACAAAAGAATCCATGAGTTGTGAATGTTGGAATCAATAACACCACTATAATATTTCCTACTGCAATATGAACAATGGCATGCACTATGTTAGCAAAGCATAAACAAGTCTCACTTCAATGTATTTAAAATATTAAATGAATGGCTAACTTGTGCTGATAGGAATTTTTATTTAATTTTTTTTTTTTTAAATCTTTTTAGCACATTTTAGTAAAATTTACTAAATATGCACTTTGAATAATGTAGTGAGATTATATTACTTACTTATAGAGGTGTAATTTTGAATTATCTCCCTTAGGCTATGTACACACTGGAGAATTTTCCGACCGACGTGTTATCTACAACGACTTTACCTTTGACCGAAGTTGCGATTGCTTGGACGATTAATGCGTACACACTAGTCACGTTTTAGACAATTAACAAAAGACAAACTGCCTGGGCAACGACTTTTTAGAGCCATATTGTCGTGAGCAAAGATTAGCATTTTGCAAACACTGAAACGACTTTTGAGGTCTATGTAACGATATCCCCAATAAATTTAAATAAAGGGCAGAGCATGTTCAATCTGTTGGATTTACAATGTGTGGTTTATTCTTTGTATTTTACAAATATATGCATTAACAAGTAAATGTTACAGAACACAGGTGTATGATGCGTTACCATCTACACAGATGTACTAATATGCAACCAGACATATATAAAATTCACATCTATACACATCTATAGGTAACACAAAAACGTGCTATAAACAAACATTTATATAATTATGCAGGCAGACAAATATAATTCACATATTTTGCATTTTAATGTGTATTGAGTGTACAATAAAGTGACAAATAGTTATAATTATGAAGGCAGACATAAGCAATATACATATAAATAAAACATTGTTTTTTTATAACACTAGACTGACAAAGGTTTATAATTAAAATGGCAGTCATATGCTGTATGCATTAATGCAATAGACACCTTCTATTGCTTTACCGCTAGACGCACCTTATTACCGAATGAATGATGTGCAGACACCACACCACGTGGGACTGGTAGAGGCATCAGAAATTAACATACATACGCCCCCAAAGGAGTCGCAGCTTGAGGAACTATCGGCAGTTGCTCGTCGAACGATCGGAAACTTATACACACTAGTTGATAGGTAGATATTAAACAGTATGACCAACCAAATGAGCCGACAATCGACACTTCGGAACGACTTTTGACCAAAAGCCTAATGCTACAGCTCATGGCCCCTACCTCCCCTCTGACAGGCAGCTGTACAACCCCTTCCACCCCACCCCCACTACGGACTACAGAGTGTGCTGAGTGCATTTGGAAGTACATAGAGTTGAACCAATATAATTAGTGGTAAGTTACTTTTGAGGGGGGTTAGACATGATGATTGGAAGTTGATTGTGAAGGAGCTGATGATCTTCATGAGATACTTTTGATGAGGCAGGTGATGATTAAAGGGGCTAATTAATATAAGTGGGATTAATTAACGATGTTGGTGTTAATTAATTATGGCCATGAGGATGATAATGATTATAAAAGGGTGAATGATGTTTAAGTGCTTGTTATAATGAGAGTAAAGGATTTATTGATTATAAGGAGGCAATATTTAATTATGAGGAGGATGATGTGGGAGTTAATGAATGTAAGGTGGTTCATTTGTCATGTTGGGGGTTAATTGATGATGGGGAGGTTGATGTTGATGAAGAGGTTATTATTATGAAAGATTTTATGATTTTCGTTAATGATTATTAAGAGGGGGCTAATTATTATGAGGGATTATTTATGAGTATTTGGGGATTACTTATGATGTGCTGCTGCTCATGGACCAGTGCTGTGTGCTTGCCCTCAGGCTAAAATTTTCCAGCCAGCCCCTGCATGTAATGTGTGAAGAGAGGGGTGGGGGCGGTATTGGTGTATTGTGTGGGAAAAGGTGTGGGGCTGTTGCCGGCTTATTGTCACAAGTTTATTTTAACTTTTACTTTGTTTTTGAAATCTAACAATTGGAAACCACCCTCTAAATATCCTGTGTTTACCCATGGGTCAGCGTTCTGCATCAAACATAAGTGCATCTGGTTTGCAGTCTTACTTGCCAGCCAGGAGGAGGTTAGAGTTATTATTTTATTTTACAAAAATCAAGTGGGTGAGGGTGTGTGAAGTCGGTATCAAGGATGGGGGGGTGGTCAGTAGGTTGAATCTTTGCTTAGGGCGCAAAGAATCCTTGCACCGGCCCTGGCAAAGTACTCCAAAGCGTGGAAGTCTATTTATAAAAATCTAGGCCCATGTTCTGAAATGTAGGCACAACAGTCCTCAGTGATGAAATGGCATGTTGTAGGATTTCAGAAGATTTTGCACTGTCAAGAATGATTTATGCAATGATATATGCTATAAAGCAGACCTCTGGTGGCTAGTGTATGGCAAGAACCAGGGCTGTAACTAGGGCTGTGCGATAGGGGCAACAGCCCAGGGCGCAACGCTGAAGGGGGGCGCAGTTTAGGAATATTTTAGATTAATTTGGTTAACATTGAGGGCTAGCAGCTAGCGGCCAGAGAAAACAGAGTTATAAGGAAGATCTGTCGCTATCAAGATTTATACTGTATGGCAGTCATATTAGCATTTGCCCAGTTTTTTTTTATCAGCTGTCTAGTCATGGTAGCATGTCTGCATTGAAAAAAGAAAAAAAACCTGCAAGTTACTCAGTGTAAAACTCCCAGGGTTAAATGTACAGCACAGGAACCAATAGACACAACACAGATGGCACATTTACCTCTACTCTATGTATTGGCACCTCCTTTTCATGGATCAAGAACCCACAGCTTATAAAGAAAGAAGTTGCATTTATCCATACAAATACAAAAGAACAGATAATATTTGAATACAGAATAAAAGACATTGGCTTGTACAGTTGCTTATACATATAGGAATGAACACATGCAGAGGATTATTTCAAGCCTATGGAATCTGACAAATTATATTTTGACATATCAGTATTTACAGAACTGTGCTGGAATTATACTCCGCCAAAGCTCTGCAGGAAATTACTTTTTACATAAATAAAATTCAAATGGTCTCAGTTCCATGCTTCCTGCTGGGTGTTGCTCTGCCTTGTTCTTTTACAGCTGTTAACATGGTGGGACCAGTCCCATCCTTTGAATTGGAGCATCTGCTGTGTGCTTGACTTATTGTGATTTCTCTAGCTTTTGCATTTATGTTAGCTGTGTGAGCATAGTTGTGTGTGTAATAGTGGTGACTCATGTGGTGAGCATGTGTTTGTTATGGTACCTTTCTTTCTTCTATAGCCGTTAGCAGATTAACATGCTGTGTTGATATCGCAGGAATCATAGGCTCACAATACTACTTCCATTTGTTATGAGTGCAGTATTAAGAAGTTCACAGCTGAAGGACTGAGTTGAGCAGTCCTTTATCAAGAGTAATATATCTTGTGTTGCATTTTTGAGCCATGATGCACTGTACTGTAAAAGGTTACATTAAAGACCTGGGGGTAAATGTATGAACGTCCGGTCTTTTCAACTCGCCGGAAATCGGCGACTTTGCAGGAAAAATTTAAAGCGGCGATGGCTTGTAAAGGCAAACTTGCCTTTACAAGCCATCGTAAGCACAATGAATTTTGTTAACATTTGTTTTTATAACGAAAAATACATTTGCTATTAGGCTTGATCTAATACAGCAGATACAATACTCCCTCTAATATACAAGTGACAGTAGGAAAGAAAAAATATGCCAAAATAATCCAATAAGTTATGCATGATCGGACTCGTCACTCGTATATATGTGCAAGTATATAAATGTGTCGTGTATAATATATTTTATGTATATCAATATGGAATGTATAAAAATATGGAATGTATAAATATTACATATACAGATTTAGAGAAGTAGATAGATACTCAATTGTATAGTGTAACATAATTTGATGGCTCTATATAAATAAATATGGATGATGATTGATGAAGGTGGAGTGCACACGCAAGAAAAAAGACTAGTGGGTATATTTACTAAACTGCGGGTTTGAAAAAGTGGAGATGTTGCCTATAGCAACCAATCAGATTATAGTTATCATTTATTAAGTACATTCCACAAAATGACAGCTAGAATCTGGCTGCTATAGTCAACATCTCCATTTTTTCAAACACACAGTTTAGTAAAGATACCCCTATGCATACAATAAATTTGGAACATAATAGAGCATCCATCATAGACACTTATGCTACAGTAACAGGCAGAGTTCATTGGATGGACAGTGGTAGAATTAGTACAGTTAGACAATGATAAATCTAAATAGACAAAGGTGGCCTGCAACTTCATCTGTTTATTTACTATGCACTTATCGTTAAGTAGAGTATATATCAAAAGCCAAGTGCAGAGCTTTCAAACACTTTGTTTTACTATAAGTGCTTGTTTTGGTATGAGTAAGGTAGATTTGGCTGAATAGAGATTATTGTGTGCCATAATGCTGCCCGTGTGAATCAAAAGGGGACTCATATATATATTTGCAAGTATATAAATATGTATAAAATATGTCATGTGTATCAATATGGAATCTATATAAATATGGAATGTAAATAAATAATACATATATGTTATATTAGAGAACTGTAAAAAATATGTTAACCAGACAGTTCAGATTGGGCAATAGTTGGCCTTCCCACACAAGTAAGTATGTATAACTCACATTGATGCAGATTTGGTTGCCAAACATCTGTCTTGAAAAGACAATGCAATTAAATTTGAAAGTCCACATTCTGAGAAATTAAGACACAGAATTTGGCATATTGGTCACCCAAGCAACAGTCAGTTGACAGTTGGAAGTTGGCAGCACTAGTAACATGCTGAAAACAGTTAGGCATTGCAATGAGTTGTGAAAAGTCCCCCAAAAAAGGGAATTTTGGTGCAAGAATGTACTACAACGAAGGCTTCAAAAGACTCCTGGGGAAAAGTGAAGGATTCAAAATCATGCAAGATTGACCTTGGTGCCAAACACCTACCCACCCATAGGTTGAAAATGACATGCACAAAGGTTAATAAACCAAGCACTATAGCAACAGGTACTGCCCACTTTGTGACTTAAGTGGTTATTTTGTTTGGGCCCTTGCAAAGCCAATATTTTGGTTGTTGGTTGTTCACCTGAATATTAGCAAATGAATCATGGGCATTTGGATAACAGTGGTCATCTTCCTCAATGGTAACCAATCATCACCCTCATCATCATCCTCATTGAAGAGGTCTACATCAATTACATTTACTTAGAACATGGAAGATACATCAAGTAGGTACCCGTTATGCAGCATGTTGGACACATTGGAGAGGGTCAGCAGCAAATACATTGGAGAGGGTCAGCACTGCAGCAAATACATTGGAGAGGATCAACACTGCAGCAAATGCATTGGAGAGGGTCAGCACTGCAACAAACACATTGGAGAGGGCCAGCGGCAAATAAATTGGATAGGCCCAGCACTGCAGCAAATACATTGGAGAGGATTAATGCTGGTGCTAATACATTGAAGAGGGTCAGTACAGCAGAAAATACATTGGAAAGGGGACAGCAGTGGCAGTATCAGAGCTCATTAGACAGACAGCGTCTGCATCAGTAGACATTATTTAACAGATGATGAGACAATAAGGGCACAGTGTTAAATGGTGCAAGATAGCATTGTACTTGGGGCCACCGATCCAGGTGGGATATATACATGGGTTCGACAGCTACAGGATTCACAAAATATGATTGGTGGCAGCAGAATAGAGAGGGTTATAAAGTTGATAATATAATGACATCAACAGTATTATTAGGACAACAATTGAAATGTAGACCGTATTTATTAGGTTGACAATTCAAATGTAGAAAGTATTATCCCTAACTCTAACCCTGTCCCTATCCCTAGACCTGTCCCTATCCCTAGACTTGTCCCTATCCCTGTCCTTAACCATATCCCTAGCCCTTTCCCTTACCCTGTAATAATACTGTCAACATTTGAATTGTCTACCTAATCATACTATCCACTATGTGAATTGGCGACCTAATAATACTGGTGACATTGAATTGTCCACCTTTGCACAAACTGATAGACCAAGGCCAAAATGTAAAATAGTGCAAGATGGAAATCTCCTTGGGTATATGTTAAAAAGGACATGTACATAGTTTAACAAACCAAGTACTTCAGCAATACTTTTGTGGCTGAAGTGCTTGATTTGTTTGGGCCCCCACAAAAGAGAAAATTTTGGTTGTTGGTGGTTGAACTGAACACCACCAGCCTCATCATCATCCTCATCACTGATATCATGATCATCATCATTACACAATATTAATTAATCCTCACTGAAATCTACACATTCTGTTGGTAATTGGCGGGAAAAATGGTATTCTCCAAACAATTTGTAGTTCATTTTGATGAACAACATCTTTTCTACATTTTTGGGAAGTGGATTGACACCAATATGTTTCTTTGTTGTTAGGAACCCCTCCAGCCGGCACAACACAACCCGGAATCTACTCTGCCAGTCAGGTGTTCACTGGAGCCCCTGATGGTGGGGACAGACTGGGCCGCAGACTGACAGAGGGTCGTGAGGTGCGTACCAGCTGGGGAGAACCCAGGCAAGAGGAGTCAGGTCCACGCAGAGGTCAAGGGCCGGCAGCAGACAACAGTATCGATGAACAAGCTGAGGTCAAGGGTCACAGGCAAATAGCAGAACGGGTAAACAGGCCAAAGATCAGGGTCACAGGAAACACGAGCAAGGTCCAAATCAAAGCCAAGGGTCATACACGGGGAGTCAAATAGAGATATCAGGATACAGGACAGGAACTAGCAGGTTAGCAGACTGGAACACAGGAGCTATAACCGGCAATGAGGCAGCAGACCTCATTGCCTTAAATACCAGTGGCCACCAATCAGAGCCTAGCTCTGAATTAGACACAGCCCCCAGCATAATTAATAGGCTGCATTAATTAGCCCACAGGCTAGAACATATGGTGAGCGCTGCGCCCGGCTTCCTCTCATTGCCGGGACGCAGCGCTGAAGCGTCTTCTCGTTGCCCCGGCAACGGCCGGGTCAGGGCCGGAAGTGACGTCCCGGTCGCCATAGCGATGACCGGGATGCAGGTGAGTGAGTCGCGGCGGCTGGGCACCGCCGCGGCTCGTAACAGTACCCCCCCCTTGAGGAGGGGTCGAGGGACCCCGACATCCAGGTTTTCTTGGGAACCTCCTGAAGAATTCCTTCAATTGTTTAGGGGCATGGAGTTGTCTTCGCGGAACCCAAGATCGCTCTTCTAACCCGCGGTTCCTCCACTGCACCAGGAAGTGCACCTGTCCTTGCACTTTTTTGGAATCTAAAATCCTTTGAACCACATATCTTAGTGGCTTACTCGAACTTCCCCCAGGCACAGTTGAGGATTGGCTAGGATACAATACCGGCTTCAACAATGAACAATGAAATGTGTTCGGAATTTTTAGTGAACTAGAAATCTTCAATCTAAAAGCTACCGGATTGATCTGTTTGGTAATCATGAACGGCCCAATAAATTTAGGCCCTAGTTTTTTACAAGGCTGTCTGAGCCTGAGATTTCTAGTTGATAGCCATACTTTCTGGCCCACTTTGAATGGGCAGGTGGTACGGTGGCGATCCGAAAATTTTTTGGCCGACAATGAGGATTTTTTCAAGGAGGACTGAACTTTCCCCCAAATTACTTTCAGATCAGCAGCTGTGGAATGAATCTCCGGAATACCAGCAGATTTGAGAGAGTACAGAGAATTAGACCTGGGATGGAAACCGAAGTTACAGTAGAACGGGGAAGTTTGAGTAGATGAGTGAGATGAGTTATTGTATGCAAACTCTGCCCAAGGCAGCAAAGATGACCAGTTGTCATGGAATTCTGAGGAATAACATCGGAGGAACTGTTCAAGTGCTTGGTTAACCCTTTCAGTTTGCCCGTTAGACTGAGGGTGGTATGCAGATGACAGACTGATTCGGATTCCGAGGAGGGTGCAAAAGGATTTCCAGAATTGTGCTATGAATTGTGAACCACGATCAGAAACAATATCGGAAGGAAGTCCATGGAGCCGGAAAACATGTTGTATGAAGAGAATGGCCAGATCTCGAGCTGTAGGAAGCCTGGTTAATGGGATGAAATGTGCCATTTTACTGAAACGGTCCACCACAACCCAAATAGTATTATGTCCTGCAGAAGGTGGCAAATCAACAATAAAATCCATGGACAAATGTGTCCAAGGTTTTGCAGGAATGGGCAATGGAAGCAATTGACCCACCGGGCGAGTCCTGGAGACTTTGTTCCTGGCACAAATTTCACACGAGAGGACATGACTCTTGACGTCAGCGGACAAGGATGGCCACCAGACCGTACGGGAAAGGATCTCCAGCGTCTTATAAACTCCAGGGTGTCCAGCAGACCTACTATTATGCGCCTCTGCAAGAACCGCCTTCCTTAGATGGACTGGAACAAAAAGACGTTGTTCCGGAGTAGTATCAGGGGCTACTTTCTGGAATCTCTGAAGTGTGATACTCAGATCTTGGGTTAATCCAACATGGATTATGGAAGGAGGAATAATAGACTCTGGGTTCGAAACTGGAACGTGGTGTGCCAAGAAACTTCTGGACAGAGCATCTGCCCGGACATTTTTGGAACCCGGTCGATAGGTGATCAGGAAATTGAACCGGGTAAAGAATAACGACCAACGGGCCTGTCTGGGATTTAGACGTTTGGCCGATTGTATATAAATTCCAAGTTCTTGTGGTCGGTAATGACAGAGATCTGATGTGGAGCACCCTCCAGCCAATGTCGCCACTCCTCGAAGGCCCATTTGATTGCCAACAGAGTTCCCTATTCCCGACATCATAGTTGGCTTCTGCTGAAGAGAACTGGCGGGAGAAATAGGCACACGGGTGTAGACGATTAGTATGAGGGTCCTTCTGTGATAGTATAGCCCCAGCACCGACGTCAGAGGCGTTGACCTCAAGAACAAATGATTTAGCTGTATCCGGGTGTCTAAGGACCTGAGCGGAGACAAAGGCTTTTTTCAGGCTTTCGAATGAGGCTACTGCTTGAGGCGACCAATTAGTTGGATCCATTCCTTTACGGGTTAGGGCGACAATGGGAGCCACGATGTCCGCAAAACCTGGAATGAACCTTCTATAATAATTGGAGAAGCCCAGAAACCTCTGCACCGCCTTAAGGTTGTTTGGTTGCACCCAATCTAGAATAGCCTGAACCTTAGTTGGATCCATGGAGAATCCCTCAGAAGAGATTATGTAACCTAAAAAGGATACTTTCTGCACCTCGAACTCACACTTTTCTAGTTTGGCGTAAAGGTGGTTCTCTCGCAGTCTTCGTAGAACTTGTTTAACGTGATTCTGATGTACAGACAGCGATCTGGAATAGATGAGGATATCATCTAAATAGACGACCACGAAACTACCAAGAAAGTCCCGAAGAACCTCATTGATTAAGTCCTGGAATACTGCAGGTGCATTGCTAAGACCGAACGGCATAACCAAGTATTCATAATGGCCAGAGTGCGTATTGAATGCCGTCTTCCACTCGTCTCCCTCCTTGATACGGATGAGGTTATACGCTCCACGAAGATCGATTTTTGAGAAGACAGTAGCACCTCTCAGCTGATCAAATAATACGGAGATGAGCGGAAGGGGATAGGTATTCTTGATTGTAATAAGATTCAATCCCCGGTAATCAATACAGGGTCTTAGTCCTCCGTCCTTTTTGGATACAAAGAAGCATCCTGCTCCTACGGGAGATTTAGATGGCCTGATGAAGCCCTTCTCCAGATTTTCTTCAATGTATTCCTGCATGGACTTGGTCTCCGGACCAGAGAGAGAGTACAGGCGACCCTTAGGCAACTTGGAACCAGGAATAAGCTCGATGGCACAGTCAAAGTCACGGTGAGGTGGTAAGGTGTCAGCAGCTTTCTTGGAGAACACATCCCAGAACTCATGATATTGTGAGGGAAGCTGCTCCGGAATAGACTGAATCACCCGCAGGGGCAGTGACAAGCAGGACTGTGTACAGTAAGAGCTCCACTGGACAATTTCTCCTTTTACCCAGTCCATGACAGGGTTATGACGGGAAAGCCATGGGTGGCCCAAGATCAAGGGAACTGATGAACAATCGATAAGAAGGAAGGTTATTGACTCTGAATGGAGAGCTCCGATTTTTAATTGTAGTGGCGAGGTCTCCCAGGAAATCTTGCCACCAGGCAACGGACCTCCATCTAATCCACAGACAGTAATAGCAGACTTTAGTTTTACCATCGGAATTTTAGCAGCGCGGGCGAACCCGATGTCCAGGAAGTTGCCTGCAGCTCCACTATCAACGAAGGCGGACAGGTCCATTGAACGAGCACTAAACATGAGCTGTGCAGGGATCAATACGGCATTTTTCGGGGAGACAATCTGCAGACCTAGGTGAACTTTCCCCTCGTTCCCTAGGCATGCTCTTTTCCCGGCTTATTCGGGCAGGAACGGGAGAAGTGGCCTTTTGTGCCGCAATAGAGACATAGGCCCTGTGATCTTCTCTTGTCTCTTTCCTCAGGGGAGAGACGATACGCCCCCAATTGCATGGGTTCCTCACCATCCGTGGGAACAGGAATGAAGCCGGATAGAGGTGATGATGTCTCCTTTTCGATTTTCCGCTCTTTAAATCTCCTGTCGATTTTAATGGAGAGGTGCATCAGATCCTCCAGAGAGGTAGGAGATGGGTACTGCACCAAAGAGTCTTTGACCTGTTCCGACAGGCCAAGACGGAACTGACTCCGCAAGGCAGGATCATTCCATCCACTATCAGGTGACCATCTACGGAATTCAGCGCAGTATTCCTCTGCCGAGCGCCGGCCTTGTTTCAAGGCCCGTAGATGAGTTTCAGCGGAGGCAGTACGGTCCGGGTCGTCATATAGTAGACCTAACGCCTCGAAGAAAGCGTCTACTGACTGCATGGCAGGACTGGTCTGCGGCAAGGAAAACGCCCAGGACTGGGGGTCACCCTGTAGAAGGGAAATGATAATCCCGACTCTTTGATGCTCTGACCCGGAGGAGCGGGGTCTCAATCGGAAATAGAGCTTGCAGCTCTCCCTGAAATTCCGAAACAGGGACCTATTTCCAGAGAAGCGATCCGGCAAGTTCATCTTAGGTTCACAGACGGAACTTGGAGTGGGTTGTGACACTTTTGCGGCTTCTTCTTGAACAGACAGACGCTCAGCCAATCCCTGGATCATCTGATATAAGGACTCAACATGGGCTGCTAGGGCTTGTGCCGGAGACGGTGAGGATCCACTTGCATCCATTCCAACCTCGTCTCCGTGAGTGGGCCGGTTATAATGTTAGGAACCCCTCCAGCCGGCACAACACAACCCGGAATCTACTCTGCCAGTCAGGTGTTCACTGGAGCCCCTGTTGGTGGGGACAGACTGGGCCGCAGACTGACAGAGGGTCGTGAAGTGCGTACCAGCTGGGGAGAACCCAGGCAAGAGGAGTCAGGTCCACGCAGAGGTCAAGGGCCGGCAGCAGACAACAGTATCGATGAACAAGCTGAGGTCAAGGGTCACAGGCAAATAGCAGAACGGGTAAACAGGCCAAAGATCAGGGTCACAGGAAACACGAGCAAGGTCCAAATCAAAGCCAAGGGTCATACACGGGGAGTCAAATAGAGATATCAGGATACAGGACAGGAACTAGCAGGTTAGCAGACTGGAACACAGGAGCTATAACCGGCAATGAGGCAGCAGACCTCATTGCCTTAAATACCAGTGGCCACCAATCAGAGCCTAGCTCTGAATTAGACACAGCCCCCAGCATAATTAATAGGCTGCATTAATTAGCCTACAGGCTAGAACATATGGTGAGCGCTGCGCCCGGCTTCCTCTCATTGCCGGGACGCAGCGCTGAAGCGTCTTCTCGTTGCCCCGGCAACGGCCGGGTCAGGGCCGGAAGTGACGTCCCGGTCGCCATAGCGACGGCCGGGATGCAGGTGAGTGAGTCGCGGCGGCTGTGCACCGCCGCGGCTCGTAACATTTGTGAAACCAGTGATACACAGAGTAGCTTACCTGTGAATGATCCGGCAGTGAGTGCTAAGTCTACTATGCAGAAAGGATGAGGAGGATGATACTGGCGCTGCTGCTGATGGTGAAACACCTACTCAGTGAGCTGTCATGGTCATGTAGTCTTTGTTTTGACCAGGACAGCTTGTCCACATATCCATAGTTAAGTGGACAAATGGTACAATGGCATTTTCTAGGGACTGAATGACTTTTTGCTTAACCTCACAGTACAGCTGAGGAATTGATGTTCTTAAGAAATGGGATAGAGATGGAATTTTATAGCATGGACACATGACCTAAACTAATCGTCTAAAACCTGTTGCATTGATAACAGAAATTGGGCACACATCCAATGCTAACATAGCTGTCATGGCTTTAGTGATCTGCTGTGCAACAGGATGCTGACTTTCATACTTTTTCCTCTTACAAATGCTTGCTTCACAGACAATTATGTAAAATACTTTTTCATCTTGCTCCCCTTCTGTATAGATTTCTCCCGCTCAGCAGCAGCTGAAGCATGGATTGAATTAGGGGAGTTATTTGGAATTTGATATTTGGATGCTGAACTAATACGTACTAATAATGAGGAGGATGATGATGAAATTGCTGTTGACACTGGTGAGAATTGCAAGTGTCTATACATTTGGCTGATAGACGATGCTGGGCTGTTTGCTACTATACACAATTTGCCACATTTGGAAACACAACTTGAATGAACTCACTGCAAATGATGTACAGGGAGGAGGTGCCTAGATGTTCAACGTCCCAACCTCTCCTTATTTTGGTCTGACAAAGGCTACAGATGCCTTGACAAATGTTGTCTGGAATTGGATAAAAATATTTCCAAACACAAGATGTGATTTTCTTTGTTTTATGCATGGCAACCAGCAACAACCAACAACCAAGTGGCACGATAATGTGCTTATCATTGCCATCTGCTGGTGATAACACTGGTGGCTGCCTTACTTCAACACAATCATCATCTTCCTCATTATCTCATCAATGTACAACACATTCATTTTCAGATACACAATTATCCCCCTCATCCTCTTGCACATTTGCAGCTGCCATAGTTGCCTCCTCAATTTCTTTCGGTTAATCATCATCAACACTAATACTACTACTATCCATCCTCACATTTCCAAATGGTTAAGTACTTTTCAAAGGAGGCTGCTCTATTATTACAGTGTCACATGAAGCACTCATAGATACCCTCCATAAAGTCTCCTTAGGATTCTGTGAGTGCCCAAGTTGTTCTTCAACCTCAGTGTTATCATCAGGCACCGATTTGGCTGTTTTGAAGGTGTCAGTAACAGACGTACACTCTGAGCAACAATGTGGTGCATTTAAAGATGAGGAAGATGCACGACTGCATTGGGCATTTTGTTTTGGAATGGTCATTCTAGTGCATATACCAGCACCAGCAGTAGCAGGATTCCTACGAGCAAAAATTGGGCACAGTCTGAGCCTTGTCTTGCCACTGCGGGGGGTGTATGGAATGTTGTCTGTTTTCTTTTTTTGGATAAATCACCACATTCATCAGAAAATTCCCTCTTAATCCTCCTTCCTACTACAAGAGCTGATGTTTTCTTTGAGATTGAATTTGACAAATAGTGTTTGGTTTTTGAGGATGCTTTCATCGCCTTTGTTTCTGCATTACCTATATTACTAGCAGAGGTACTGGTACTGGGCTGCTCCTGATCTGTACAGAGAACCATGGCTGTCAACAAGAGTAATGCTACTTGAATAGATTGGAGCTACTTGTAGATGCCTGCCACCCCACCATGGGAACGCCCAATGAGATAGGGAATGGAAGGAATGTTATCTTAAATTCTTATGACACTGCTCCACAATATACTTCTAACAAACAAGTTTTATATTTTTTTTGGGGGGGTTGTGCTGCTCTGTGTCAAAGACAAGAACACAGTGTTTACTTTTTGTGGTGTCTATCTGCTGCTGACCCTCACACAGAAACAGCTTTTTTTATATATAAATTTCACCGAATGACCCTTCCAAAATAGACATTATTGAAAAATAGAAAGATTAGAATATATAGCGTTTTTTGGGGGGACTCCAGCTGTCCATGCTGACCTTCACAAACAGCCTTCTTTAAATATAGATTTCACTGAATGACCCTTCCAAAATTGACAAGTATTATAAAATAGAACAATAGAAAAGATAAGAATATATAGAGTTTTTGGGGGTGTGCATGCTGACATTCACAAACAGATATATAGATATAGATATAAGATTAGAATATAATATAGAGCTTTTTTTATGGGGTGTGCAACTCCTGCTGAAGCTCACATGCAAACACCCAGTTTTTTTCAAAATTATTTCAGTTGTCACTGCCCCGCACAAGATTACTTTCACTAGAAAAACTTTCAATGTTAAAAGAAAGAAATCTGTTTGTTTTTTTGGATTCTGCTACTAATAATCTGACAGCAAAAGCACACTGTTTTCGTCAAATAAATAAATATACTAGTTAGTTCAAAACGTTATCTATCTCAGTCTGTATATACTCTGTAGTACTATTATATATAGTCAATGCAATGCATTAACAACAACCAGTAGCCACTAGTCTGTGTAAAGTCTATTTAAGAGTTAAATTAAAAGCAATTGATCAGCAAACTACTGTAGCTGACTATTCTCTACAGAACTGCTTTACAATAATGTCAGGATTCTACTGCTTTCCTATTGCTTTCCTATGTCCCTGGTTCACTTGGTTTGCTATTTTATGAGCAGAGCACCCCAGCTAACCTCCTCCCTACCAGCTTTGTGTGCGAAAATGGCACTTGAGAGACCAAGGGTGGACTATATATAGAAAAGATTCCGATAATCCGAACTGCTCAACTCTAAATATATATATATATATATATATATATATATATATATATATATATATATATAGGAGAGAGAGAGGGAGAGAGAGAGAGAGAGAGAGAGAGAGAGAGAGAGAGAGTTATGTGTTGTATATATGTCACCTTCCAATTTCAATATACAGCGAAGCAGGTCTCACCAAAAACAACATATTCATTCAGTACTGCGTCATTTAAAACTGTTCAGTGTTGCAATTATTACAACACAATAAGTAAGAACAGGCACAGGATTGTTGAGAAACAGAAACCCGATCAGTAAAAAATGTCTATGCTTTAATAAGAAAGCTTTAGAGAACTCCCACTTAATAACCACCTTTATGATCCAGCTACAGTAAGTAATACCATTTCAGCCTTACAATAACATTAGTCTTCAAAACGTTTCCTTTTATTGCTCAGCAATTGGAGAAAAGAAAAGCTTTATATTCTATGACAGCTATTTATTGGTAGTAATTGCATCTATTTAAGAGTTGAAGCACTGATATGGTTATGCTTCTGATATAAGGACATTATACAGTTATCATAGTTAGGAATGCTTCCAGGCAACCTGCAAAACAGCTTAATCAAATATGGAAAGAGTCTCTTCTTTTATTATTAGTTTAAATGTTGCCAAAGTAAGGGATGGTTTTAAAGGCATATACATGATATTATACTTCTGTCACATGCCTGATATAATAAAAAGATAACTACATTTATATAAACTAGTAAGTCTTCAGTAAAGCTGCCCTCTGTCTGCTGGAATAATGTGGAAATGGAGGAAATATAATTTGCAATTTTCTAATTTGCCTTTTAGTAAATTAAACCTATTATTTAGGTCTGTGTTTTTGCCCTGCAATTATGAATATAGCTCACATGAGTCCAATGTAGAATTCAATTCACAGAAAGGGGTTATGGTGGAGGTATTGTGGGTCGTATAATTGTTGGCTGTGGTAAATCTAATGGTGGAAGAAAGGGATGAAGCAGATGGCATTGCTAATGCACTTATTTTCACTTTTCACCATGCAGATTTTCACAAATGTACGTGCTCCAAGGACCGGGAGGTGGGCATGCACTTTGAAATGCACTTAACAGATAATTAGATGCAAATACAGAAGTAATGTGAGTCCTAATTTTCACAAAGGAGGTTTACTGTCTGTGGGCATTAGGTCAGCAAATTCATGCATGCTGGTTATCATGTTTTATTTTTAATTGGTGTTAATTTAAGGATAATTTTTATACCATGTGCCATACATGCAGAAAGATGAAAAATGAAATGTCCACAAGAAATTATGTCGGATGGTTATAGACAACTATGATCCAAAGAGCATGGAGACAGGAATATAGACAAGAGTTTATAGGCGTGGACTGTAACACTTTAAAGTCATGCACTGCAAATCATAGATTAGTATTAATCATAGTATTTTTACTAAATTGTGATGTACAAACAGCATCTAGCTTTTTTGTGCAGTGATGATTGGATTTGTGTAGTTTGTTAGATTTTAAGTTCCAGTTTATTTTTTTATACTGCTCTATAACTGTACTACAGCAGAGTTGCTGGGAGTCTTTTTGTATTTACAAATGGTTCAAAATTACTCATACAGTCCCTCTCTCTTTCTATGTTTTTCAAATCACCTGGCTTGCCTTATTTTGTTCTACTCATTGGGGCTGAGCCAGTTGGTCGCCAAATGGGCAGAAATTATTCAAACAAAAAGCACACACAAAAATAGTGTATTTCTACACAAATGCAGAGCCATACACATTTTGAGATACGTTCGGCTCTTTATTGGTTTAGACCAAGTCATCATCATCATGCATGTTTCTAATAGTCTACATGAACTGCGTTTACTAGACACACCTTTTCTGTACTCAGACTGTTTTTCCATGTCCCTTCCCTCCCCTGTCCTGCCTCTCCAGTCATAAGGAGGCGCAAGAGCCAGATATGCACAAGTTGCATATGTATATTTTCTCTTTGTGCCTTTTTACAGTGCGAATCTGCACAAGTTTTGCTACTCAAATTGATGTCATTTGAACTCTTCTTTCCAGCTAAAAGTAGTTAAATTGACTTTGTGTAATATGATCTCTTGGAATCAGGGCTCTTCCTGAACAAAAACAGTCTGTTGTGAATAGAAGAACATGCTAAGACCAATTATCTAGTTCTCAACTTGTGGTCTCGAGTGTGCATGATTTTAACCCCATTTTATTTTATTGTAGGTATGACAACCCTTGACATTGAGCTTTATTGTATAAAATTATCTGTTCATGGTGTATTGTTATCATTTATTGTTTTTACGGAATACAGCTATTGTGAAACACTATGGACCTACAGATTGGAGGACGTTGAGATGACGGTAAAATGTATAGCTTTCTTGCCTCACCAGCAAGCTGGCTGGTTGGCATTAAGTGTCAGCCTTGCCCTAAATGGTTCAGATTCACTTAGGCAAGCTCCTTTTGCCTAAGTCATTCTGCTTTTGGTTAAAAAGACGTACGGGAGGAAGCCTCGCAAAAATCTGTCAGCAGTTGACACAACTCCTCAGGGTGTTGCAGGGTGACTGGGTGCCTCTATGTCCTCCAGTGATGTTAGCCCCTTTAGTTGGCATGTTAGTAAATCTATCTGTATCTAACAACCCACCTGGCGATATGTAATGAAACAAGGAAAAGAGCTTAAACTACATAAACTTGAGGGTTTATTCTCTTTGCTTGAGATGTAAGGTTTTACCACAGTGACAGATAAGTAGCAGTGTTGTAGGGAAGAAATGCCAAAATGACCTTCAATATACAATGTTAATCAACATGTCACAAAATAAATAACAATTTAGGAATCTTGTTTCAACAACAAAATGAATATACAAACATAATCATTACAACACATAGGTCACTGAGTACATATTTCTCAATTTGAAGTTAGGCACTAGTGCTTCAGTGAAAAAGACTCAGTGTAAGAAACAGTAATTCTGCACAATACCTGCTTTCCAGTAGTAGTCAGTTTAATGGAATAAGCATATATCTCCCAGCAACTATAGAGTTAACAACTTGTAATTCTCTCATCAGCAACCATTTTAGTTCAGTTTCACAATAATATCAAACTTCTGAAGCAATATATAGAAATTCTTCTGACAAATGATTTCGCTCTATGTCTCTAGCACTCTGTGTTAGCTTGCAGAAAACTCTTCTTTCAGACAGCACCATAACCTCTCAATAGCATTGTTACAGTCCCTGTCAGAGGTTTTGAAAACACAGTTTGATGTCACACTTGTTTCACTTTAATAACATGCACATAGCAAAGCAAAATAGACCATAAACTTATCTTCATATGAGTCCTGAATGTAGTAGTTGCTGAACTGTTGCCTTAGGGAAACAGTTCAGCAACATAACTCAATGGCTCCTTGTAGGTAGATCCTCCATGAACCCAGGCATAAGTCACAGCACACATCACAGCAATCACTCAATAGCTTTCTACAGTCTGTTTTTGGCTACTCCCCTTTACCCCCCAAGAATCTCCGGGAGCATTCTACTACATTCTGGCCAAAATGTTAATTTTTCATGGGTTTTGTAATTTGATGCAGTGTCTAATTGTCTCAGCATGCTTTTAGTGCAGTCTGGGGCAAGAGTGCAGCCTGGGGTTGTAGTTTGCAGCTTGTCCCCCCCAAAATGGCTGACGCATTTTGCAGTGAACTTCCCCAGAGGCACTCTTGAAGATGTCGTTTTCTGAAGGAGTGCATGCAGTAATATACCTGTGATTTGCATGGTATTACATGTGGTTCAGCTCACCTTATTGGTGCCCTTGTGCCAAACAATTCCATAGACATTAAGTATAGATTGTGGTGCTCCAACTGAATACACTCACCACTTAATCCAACACAGTAGTTACTTATATATATTTTATTTATAATTGTTACCAGTTTCCCATGTCAAGGGACATGTGCTTCACTAACACAGTAGGCACAGAGTAACTGACGGCTGGTCAAGCTTGCTTTGCACTGTATGAATTTTAAGATATTTCTTGCATAGGGACAGATCCAGTAATGTCAAAGCAGTTACTGCAGTCTCTGCTTTTTAACCTGCACCAAACTCCATTAGGTGACTGGTGGAGGAACTTCAGCTACCTGTAATGTAGTGAGGAGTTAGTAATTTATTTTTTAATTAAGGCAGGAGTGCAAAGTCAGCGTACACTGAACAATGTATTTTTATCCATGCTCAATAATGTGTTTTAGTGGCACATTACCTATACCATTGTATATAAGAGAGAGAAAACTAAATTAAAAACAGAATTCATAACATATAGTGATGCATTGATTGTTTTTCTTGCTAAATTTTGCTACTCTGCACAGTCTTGTTTCAAGTCATTATTTTTGCTTTAATGTTACAAATTGTGTATTATTAATCATGAAATGCCTTCTGGAAATGATTTCTGTATGTTTTGACATATTGGACTGATTTCTACTAATATAAATATTATGAAGAAAAGTCAAACATAACATAAAACAATTCACGTTGACAGAGAAAAGTGAGTTATTGCCTACTACTCAACTATATTCTTTGAAAGGACAATGTATTTTTATGACATTTTACTATGAAACAATTATTACAAATAAAACATTCAGTAAAGACAAGAAGAATAAAAGAACTCACTTGACTTATTTGACATTTATGTAATGCAAACTTGCTTCCTTTTTCATCTTGGTTTGTTTTAGAGTAGGTAAATACTGTAAACGGACACTTGACATTCGTTATCCCTTCATACTGTATATTTGCATCATACCTCTTTTCTTGATGACTTGTTACATAAATTGTGATGGCCATTAACAAGAGTAAAGAAAAATTAGAAATAGAGAAAAATTAGCAATTATGGCATAAAAAGTCTATGAGCCTGATGCAGTGTCGGCTACAAAATTGGCACAACTTGCATTAAAAAAAGTTGATTGCAAAAATACCATTTGAATGGCTATATGCATAACTGCGTGTGTATGAGTAAAGCGTGATGATACACTATTAATTGTATCCTCATGCTGTTGATGTGCCAGTCATCATCATCTTGATCATGAAGACTGGTTGTAAATGTAGTTTTTATTGAAAAAAAAATTGTTTTAAAGAAAAAGGTGTTGCCATCACCTTCATTCGTCACCCAGGCTGGTAGCAGTAAAAACGAGGTACAAACAGTATAGGCTCCACTTCCAGCACCAGCCTATGACAGGTGATGGTCACTATGACAGTGTCACGGCTATGAATAACTATGGATCCACAGCCTCTACTTGGATGGTGATAGTAGAGGGTGGTGGAGACAGGACACAGTAGAATAGAAGTTCTTAACTTGATAGCATCACAGGGAACAATAACACAAACAATGGTAGCAGTGTTGCAACTTGATATATTGATAGAAGATACAACAGCAGTAATAATAAAATACAATCGTAATCACAGATGTACTTCAGTTGGTAACCAATGGCAACAGCATGCGAAATAGACAATATAACAGTTCAACGCTAGATGGTAATTAGAACACTTGGATCCCACACGAAACACACAGCAGATGAAGGTATACCACTGACACAGCTAGCAGTCTGATGAGAATAGTATGTAGACTTAACTGATCCAAACGTATAATATGATTCACTTTAGCAGGTGGTTATAGGTATCACAATAGTTCATATAGCGGAACAGAGAACGTTATATGCTATCCAGGAACTTGGGTATAACTGGTAACATGCAGGAAGGTGTTGCCTAGAAGTAACAGCGTGATAACGAAATCCAAAACTGAGCGTAGAACTACAGGTCACAGAAGATCCGGTTAACAGGTAAGTGAAAGTTCATCACAATTAGACAACAGCTGGTAATGCACAGAACTTGAATTGAAGTAGAGGCTCCCGGCTTAGCAGTATATTCATATTACCAGTCCAGCAATAATAATCAGCAGAATAATAATAGCCGTGCCAGACATAGAACCACAGATGACAAGAGAACTTGATTGTAGATCAACATAGAATACCGCAACATAGACAGCCGAGTAGAATAGTACTTGAGCCAATCAACATGAGCGCAGGAGTAGCAGACCACTCACGAATAGTTCTGTGTGCAGATGAACAACAACACATAGCTTCAGCTTGTAGATGAACCACAAACTGGCATACAGCGGAGCCAATGGAGAGCAATGATGACAGGTAACTTCGGCAGCCGATAGTATCCAGAAAATAGGCAAAAGATCAGATATGCAGCCAGAACCCACGGCAGTGTGAGTAACACGAAGATCAGGCAATGAGTCCATGATTACGGGAGCTTGAAATAGTCCTCTAGGACCAATAGGCTTCAGAAGGAGGTCCCAATCAACATAACGAGAAACACCTATGGACAGGTAGAGACTCTGAAGCAAAAGCAAGCACCAACATAGTTCTTAAAGGGCAAGTCACAACGCCAGCACCTAGCTATGGGACCGGCGTGTGACAGACAGGTGGTGACACTATAACAGGGAAAGATGCAGCATGGTGTCCCCCTGTCATAATGACACTGACTTCAACACAGGGCTGAATTCCCCATGTAAATTGAGCCTGCAAAAAAATGCAAGCACTCTCAAAGAAGAAAACATTTCCGTCCCGAAAACATGCGGGAATAAATGTATGTATCTCCAATTTTATCAAACTGCACAGGCAAAAATCAGGGTTCTTCTCAAACATCCCTAGGCGGTGGATGTGGATAAAATTTAAATGATTAAATCAGTTTTTTGGTTTTTTTTGCTGATACACTACAAGCAGTATCATCATCATCATCATCATCATCATCATTTATTTAAATAGCGCCACTGATTCCGCAGAACTGTACAGAGAACTCATTCACATCAGTCCCTGCCCCATTGGAGCTTACAGTCTAAATTCCCTAACACCAGGGCCGGTGCTAGGTTCCATGGCGCCCTAGGCATTTTGAAAAAATCGGCACCCCCCCAAAAAAAAAATCGGCGCCCTCCTCCCCCCTCACCCCGTCTTTCCTTACCTTGTCACACCACCGCCGCCTCTCTGCTCCGTCTCCTCCCCTCCACTCACTGACACTAGTGAGTGGAGGGGAGGAGACGGAGCAGAGAGGTGGCGGTGGTGAGCAATGGCCTCTCCCCCCTCCCCCGTGCATCTGAATGCTGTGCGGCGGCCGTGACAGGTATGGTCAGCGGTCGCCGCACAGTTTTAAAGTAATTTACATTCTTGTGGCGCCCTCCAGAGCCCGGCGCCCTAGGCAAGTGCCTAACCTTGCCTAATGGGAGCGCCGGGCCTGCCTAACACACACACACACACACACACACACACACACACACACACATACATACACACAGACAGACAGGCAGACAGAGAGAGAGAGAGAGACTAGGGTCAATTTAATAGCAGCCAATCAGTATGTTTTTGGAGTGTGGGAGATAAATATTAGAATGCAATGGTATAGATAGCCCCCGGGACCTGTAGTGCAACTTTATACAAGGTAAAATAAACACACAACAGTGTAAAAAGTACCTTATTAAAGATAAAAACTCCCTCACACATCTTAGTTAGTCACTTTATTTTTCTAATAGATCCTTGGACATGGGATTGTTTCCTTTCCTTTTCCATTCTTTCCTCTTAGCAATCCCTTTGGAAAAATAAAAAAAAGGGTAAATGTATTAAGTAGCGGATTCTGTAAGTCGACGATATTCTGCGACTTTGCAGAGGAAATTTAAAACAGCAATGGCTTTCAAGGCAACACTTGCCTTGAAATCCATTGCTGAATGTGGCATAGCCGAGCTACACAGGAAAGTTTAGGTAGGTATCTGGCAAAGCCACTGTATCTTGTTGGGTCTCCCCAATCTCCTCTTTTCAGAGCAGAGTGGTAACTTGGAAGTTGATGTGGGGGGCCAAGGGGTTTCGGGTTGTGTCCCACTGGGGCCTTGATTGCCAGGTTGTTATTACATTTCAATTTAATTCTTGACTAGATTTTTTTAACTGTCATTGTTCATTCACTATTTTACTTTTCATATTTCCCTTCAATATAATCTATATTTGGGCAAAGCTTACAAAAAGTTATCAAAAAGTTATCAAACAGATAAATATGTCAAAATATGTAAATCTCTAACATCATTCAGGCTCCATGTATTAGGAACAGAGACCATGAAATAGATCCATTTGATGTTTCAGATAATAATTTAATACTAATAATACTAATAGGCTTTATTTACCTCTTAATTATTATGCAATTTCCCACAAGCCTCAACACTTTAAAAAATACTATCCAAACTCTGATTTCTACACCATCGAACATCTATAAAATCATTCTTGTTTTCAATGTTTTGCCTTGTTTAGAAATTAAAAAGGGAGAAAAAAATGTTCTTTTCCATTAGCCAGTTGCTTTTAATCTCTAACAGAAAATGGTTTGGCATTACATCAAAATTATGCCCACAGTAGAAATGTATAGTTTAGAAAACGTAGTGCCTTTGGAGACTTGTCTGATATTATGTGTTAATAATAATAATAATAATAATAATAATAATAATAGTAATAATAATAATAATAATAACAATCATTGTGTGATTTTTTTTGATAGTCCCCTGCATTAACATAACAAAACCTAGGAATTACATTAGTCATTAGTGTTAACCCTTTAATCCTCTAAACCAACATGGATTCTGCAGAAAAGTAACAAGAAATTTGAGGGATATATTAAAGTAAAAAAATACTTCATTTAAGATTAAGTGGATTATCCAGTTTAATCTTCAGTCAAGCAGCAAAGTATTTCACAATAGCCTGTGGTATGTTTGTTTAGAACCTCTAAGAGTACACCAGACATGCTTCCCACTTCCTTTTATCCCACTTACTTTTTGGCTGCCTTAACCTGGTCTCTGTTAAATAGCTCATGTAAAAGCTTGATATACATCAGTTCATTCATTTAATAAAAAAAATAATGGGAAATAATGTACCAGATCTATCACTTACATTAAAGATGCTTTGCAAACATAATTTTTTACATTATTCATTGTAGATAATTTTTATGAATTTATTGTATAATATTTCAATTTAAGAGTCTATAGGAACAGATCCGAGGTGCAAGATTCTGGCATTAAATCATGGCACAAAGGTATACTAGTCCAGCTGTGTGCAAAAACTACAGAACACAGAGAGAAGTTAAGTGTTGTTTGCTAATTTGTAACTTACTATGGAGGCATGTCACTGAGAGAGATAGGGATAAATGCTTGGAGGCAATCTGGAAGCTCTCCCTTTCAGTGTTTGTTCAGAAATAATCCTCAAGAAAAACTGCCGACGGAATCCAGTCAAAAGACAAATTACATGGCTATTGAGTAGCTTTGTTTTCCAGATGGTCAATCCACAGTTATAGTTCATTGGCCATTAAACATCTACTAACTCTAAGAACACAAGATTTTCAATGGGTATTAAGTCATTCAAATAAAACAGTATAATGTGTGTGACCCCTGACCAATCATCTTACTTCAAAATCCCTAGTTTAGAAAGAGCTATTAATGGATCATATTCACTTAGCAGGAGTTTTGAATGTAAAGTATGCTAAATATTCTGGTTACCATCCTTTTGAACTGTTTGCTTTTTAAAGATGGCTTAACCAGAAGAAGTATATTCACACGTAATTATAAGGTGCTAATTTCATGTAAGATTTTGATCCAAGCATAGGTTGTTTTTTGCGTGGCACAGGGTTTGCTGTCAATTTAAAAATAAACACATGGTTATTTTTTCCTGGGAACATACTTCAACCCACCGCCATATTCTCAGATATTTATGCCAATGTCAAACATCAAATAGTTTTGTATGTTGCCTTTCTCTTTAGAATGTTGACAAGTGCTGTCATAATGGGGCACATTTAAAAGGTGGATGCATTTGAGACCATAATGTATGTTGGAATTAATAAGCATTAAAAACTGCACTTATTTGCATATGTTTAATCATACAAAATGCATCAAAACTGTAGCATTTGCACTAGACGTATGTGAGGCGGTCATGGGTATATAGCTATGCCTCACAATAGCAAAGATATAGGGGTTTGACAGTGTAGTTTAGTACACAATATAATAATATATTGAAGAGTCGCAAGAGAGAGTATGTCTGGAGAGTTATCAACGAATGTGAAAGTTGCATTTTCCATATAAAATAAAATTAAATATAAAAACAAATCTAAAATGCAAATTGAAATTAAATTAATCACAAACGTGTTATTTCACATTTAATAATCAAATGGGTATTAAATAATAAGAATAGAGGGCAAAAGCCACATATTATATATCCGTGAATCTAATGATTTAAGTGCTGTCTGCTGGAGGTGACAATATGTAATCAGCCACTCAGAACTGACTACATAGTTCTACTGACAGTTGTCATCATTACATATTGTTGCACCTGCCCTCCAGCATCCACAAGATATACACTACATCGATTGCGAATCCGCAGATGCTACCCTGTTTAATTGTGTCATAATTATGTGAACACTTCTTTACTGTACTCAGCCCAAGCATGCCCATAACTGGCAGCCCCGATTTTCCTCTCCAGACATAGGTAGGCTGACACAGGACAAAGATATGTATATATGGACGTATAACTAAAATTTTGGGTGTGCGTGAGCACTATGGAAATATGTATCTTGCACCAAAAATAAAACAAATGTACGTCCATTCTAAATGAGCAAGGCTCCTTATTGCAATTGCTGTCCATATGCCTTTTTTTCAAAAACCAGAAGCATTAACCACTTGTAACAAGTGTATGGTCTGCTGCAAAGTGATTAAAATCACTTACTGTTTCTTCCTCTAATACAACTTTTCATCCAACATTGCAGAAATATAGGAATGTTTTGAGGAGCAATAGTCACGATTAAGTCTTTCAAGTCTTCAAATTTCAGCAGTGTACATATATTCATTAGAGATGCTCACTGACCCCCGTGAACTGGTTTTGGTTTTGAATCTGGATTAGCTTCGTTTTTATGTTTTGGTTTTGGCAAAACCGCCCTCGTGTGTTTTGGTTTTGGATTTTTAGGAAAAATCCTAAAATATGCTAAGATCACATATTTTTCCTCTTTTTTTGTTCCTACATTATTATTAACCTCAATAACACTAATTTCAAGTCATTTGCATTCAATCTTGACCACCTCTCAGATCACAATATTATTTTCATACACTTTCGGACAAATACTGCAGCGACCTGGCTAGATGGTAAGCGACAGAGCAATGACACAAACACATAGCAGTTCCTACCACATTGGTACACAGCAGTGGCAGAAAAGAAAAAGGTCCGCCCTCCCTCACATGCCCCGTTATGTTGGATTTTAAAAAGGAATTCAAAACTCGCTAGTTCCGATGTTTGCCTCGTTTTTTGATTCAGAGGCCGCGCAAAAGTACTCGGCTCGGTACTTGGATCCCCTAAGTTTGGGTGAGTCCGGTTCTCGAGGAACCGAGCCTGAGCATCCCTAATATTCATACATGATTCACTGGTCAGTTGAAAAATGGGAAATTATATGGCTATGTACATGTTCATGTACCAAAAATTGGATGGTTTTATATAAGGCTTTATGAAATCTATTGTCTAATTTATTTATTTTTCCTGGAGCAGTTGTTTATTAAATCTGGTTTGCCATGTAACACATTACACTATGGCAAATCGGCCTCTACGAGCAACAATCGTGCTTTTACTAGCATTTTTAACACCAGTAAAAACATGTAAATGAGTATGGGGATGAAACCATTTGGTTCCAGTGACTTCATACCACCTTGCAAATGAATGCACAAAAGTCAAAGACGTGTCCTCCATGGACCTCCTGACCGTAGGTATAAGTGCTGGTTACACACCGCATGTCAAACTCAGTCATGTCTTACAAGTGATGCACTGGTGTTTTCTTAATGCCAGTGCATAATTACCCTTAAAATTAGAAAATCTGTGAACCATTTCCAGTGTTTTACAATGTACATAGCTATGAGTACATGTTACATAGTACTGCCCACTTTGAGAGTGAACATCATGGCAGCTCACAGTCTGGGAAAGCTGGTATTCCAAAACAGGCGTAAGTTACATTGTACTCATTTATTACATTAGCATATATGTAAACAGCGGCCTTTTGTAAAGAATTCAAAATATGTAAAATTAAACCTTTCCTTTTTTTGAGGGTGTTTTTTTATTTTAGAGTTTTAAGTTTATTTTTTATAAAAACGTTTTAGTGTACATAGGACAGCGGTCAACGTGGGCACTCAGAATTTATAAGGTGTATATATTCACCAATGATTTTGCAGCTAAGCATGGTTAATAATAAATTGCTGTGAAAGACTGTATTTATGATCCATTTATGGTTGCTACAACTACTGTATAATAAAAGCATTTATCATAGTTGGTCTTTTGAACGGTATAATAATGAGTGTTCAAGCTTTAGTGCGGTGAAACACCCTACCAGACAACACCCCACAGGCAGATGTGAAGCCATCTGTGAGTGCATACCTGTAAATCAAGCCTATGTGGAATGTTTTATGTTGCCATATACAACACAAACATGTTGGATGAAGAGGTATTGATGTAAAATTTAATTTAAATGCAGATTCCCCCCCCCCCCCCCGTTTTGTGTGTTCTTTGCTCAGTCCAATACTTCTTTTCAGTACATCACTTAAATCCGAAGAAAATGATTCAATGGTTTCTCAGTAAAATGTGTTTTGACACCATGCTATTATTGTTGGCTAAGCACATTCAGTATTATGTTTAAGGATTAATATTACACCTATAACAGCATGGAAAGCAAGATAATAATTGTTGGCTGCCATTAACCTTTTGTCTGTGTGACTATCTTACAATGTAAGTATTGAATCAACTCTGAAACCTGGGATTCTTGGGAGAAAACAGCCGCCTTAATGTTAGGAAATTGTTTTCCAATAAGAGCCGTATTCCCTGTATGCTCATATTGTTTGCACCCATTCTTCCCCTGTGCTACTCATTGTGAAGAGCATTGGTTATGCACACATTCAGTGTCCAATTTTCTACGCCAATGAGTCTGAAAAAAACATTGCTTAAAGACTAAGTGTTTCCCTGGGGTTTTGATGGAAAAAAGCATAAAAAAAAACAAAAGAGACAAAATAAAAAAAAAGAAAGATAGCATAATACGTTGTTGCAATAATCACACGCTGTGAATAAAGTACCCTGTGAATTAGTGAATGAAAATCAGTGCTGAGAGTGCTTTTAATACACAGGTGTCACTAATAAAGGAATGGAAGCATAACACAACACAGGGAGTTATTTGGTCTATGGAATAGCAAAGTATTTGTAGAGCCACTGTTGGTGACTATGTCTTTGTTTTTTATTTTTTAATACAATGTTTGCTTAAATTCAAGAAAAAAAGAGTTTGTAAGAGTTCTAAACAATATTTAAAGGATAACACCATCTATGTCCTATGCTTTTCAAATAAACCAATTAAGTATCTAGAACATTTTAAGTTTATGTGTGCATGGGTATTAAACAATTCTGTTTCTCCTCCTTTACATTTTTAACAGCTGAAAGGAGAAGTGATGGAAGCTCACTTAAAGGTAATTTATCCTTATAGGGAGAAGTTGATGCAGTGCACATGGACATCTTACAAAGGCAGATGGCAAAGCAGGGAAGGGGCAGGTAGAGGATGTTTTATGTACCTATAAACCTGCTCTGCCATCTGCCTTGGTAAAACACTGTGTGGCTTGCTATGGCTCCTCTCCACAGAGATCGAATATCTCTATACAATCTTGCATCTTTCCTTCGATCAGCTGTAAAAATGGAACAAAGAGGAAACAGAATTAATTAACTCCCATGTGCACAGGATATTACCTAGTTTAACATATTAGATGGTTGTCACAAACAGCAAATACCATGGCGGTATATATATTTGTCCTCTCAGCATCAGTGCTTGAGGTCCTATTTGAAACAATAATAAATGGGGAGAAGTTAACCTTTAAACAAATGTAATGTAGCGATGTAAAAGTTCCATCCCACAATTAATGTTATTAGCTTAGCAGCATTTTATTATTTTCCTTTATCCAGCTATTTCTTTATGATCTCTAAGTGGATTGGTGATTTAACTTTTAACTAGCTTAAACAGCTCTCAATTATCTGCAAAGGGACAAAGTTAGTACCATACTAGAATATTGTTAATATCACACTTGATGCTGAGAGTTAATTAATTACATGTAATTGAAAAATACATTTTCTCCAAGCAGCAATTAACATGTACATAATATTTCAAAATACATCACAGTTTAAATTAAAATTTGCAATATTAATTAGAAATATATACAAATATTTTGTAATATTCTTTGCATATTTAATTTACCTTCAAAAAACATTCAATTATTTAAAAAATACATCTAAAAAAAGACACAATTACATGTGCATTAGTTGGATGTATCTCAAGATGCATCCAGGTCTGCAGCGTTCACATATCCGCCAGGTTGATATCAGGCGTATATTAAACGTACTTGCCTACATCTCGGCATATGCATCTAGTGCAAAATATGGTTACATGAAGCTTCAGCGCAGGGTATATGTCACATAGAGTGTGCCATATTTTGTAATGAAGATAGTTCATAAAACCTTCCTCAGAGTTGATACATTATTTTCCCTAATGTATTTAACATTTCCATACAGGATGTTGTAAATGAGTAGTGTACTCCTACGTCAGTAGTTTTTCATGATGTTGTACTATTTCTTACAGTACTGCTTTTCACGAGTCAAGGATTGTGCACTTTGTGTGATGCACTTACAATTAATTAATGATATAAGACTCACTACAATTTACCAGTTAATCATGCAGATCATTCTTCTGAATTATAGGATTATTTAATATATGTAATATAATACTTTTTTTAAAAACTATCTTTTAATCACCCATTAATAAAAACAATGAGTCTGATTCATTAAGGAAAGGAATGAAAAAAAAAATAGTATCTTTACACCTTGGCAAAACCATGTTGCATTGGAGGGGGAGGGGACAGATTTATAGTTGGGATAGGGCATGTCCTAGATCAACTTTATATTTCAGTGTAAAATTAAAGCTATCAAGTATTTGTGTGCTACATGAAAAAGCAACCAGTGTTTATCTTATGTGCAAAATAATAAGCTAATTTGCACCCCTTCTATTGTAACATGGTTTGTCCAGGAGAAAAATGTACTCCTTTTTTTTACTTACTTTCCTTAATGAATCAGGCTCAATATGTTCAGAGCTCTAACAAACAAAACAAAATAGCCCTCCAGAAGGCTTACTAGCTTCTTGTGATTATTTCTTGAGTACAACTTTAAGAAGAAAAAATGCTTATTTATAATATGTGCTTACAGTGTTAGTACAAAAATGCGTTCGTTGCACATAAGCAATGAAATAGTCATTAATAACAAAAACCTCAGCACATGCCGCTTTACCACTTATGAGTGTGATTGGAATCTTCTCCTTCCTTGGCACAATGGTTGTAAAGCTTAAAAGTAAGAAATGCAATCACCCAATTATCATATAACCACAATGCAAATTAAATATGCACAATCAGCTGGAGAGGGCAATCAGCCAATCAGAAGCCAACCAACGAGCTGCTTGCTAATGCTTCCGATCATAATTGTCATCAGTGCGCATTTTGCATTAGAGGTTAAGCACCCAAATGAAATATCCCCTTTGACAGGCACATTTGTCTGTAGCTCTAAATACCATAAACACCTTCAGCTCTATTCCACATTCAAGTTTAAACTTACATTCATGCAGATAGATTAAAGTGATTGTTGAAACATACTTCGCCATATATAGCAATATTTTCTCCTACAGCCGCTAACCCTCACATGCGCAAGAGAGAACACCACAGACCACACTGGAGAAGGGATCCTGTATCGTGGCAAAGATGCTGCACGTTTCCCACATTAGAAGATTACCATTACCCATTACACAGGGCGATCACCACACCTGTAATGTAATTATAAACTCCTCACATTAAGCAGTGGCCTATACAGCATAAATTTATGCAGCATTATCAGAAATCAGGCAACTGAATAGACGCTGGCCACACATTTGCATTAACTATCTGCATTTATCTGCCATTATCTGCGATTCAGAACAAGCAGCAAAAACTTGGGACTTGAGCTGACATTAATGTGAGCAATTATATGCATGCAGTGGCGAAACTACAATTGGTGCAGCAGGTGCTGTGCAACGGGGCCCATAGAGATAATGGTGCCCACTGCACGGGGAACTAGTAGGCTGTGGGCCCCAGCTCCCTCCTCCCTGCTTCCCTACATCGGGGCCCACTACTGCTGCCTCTGTATGCATGCAATAATGATTTATGTACTGTTTGTTAAACAAACATATTACACACTGTGCACACTATTCACAGGTATATGAACATTACAGCCCCATCTAATACATTAGATTGACCACACAACCCATTTTATATCTGACCGTAATTAAGAGCGCTGATTGATAATCCCTTTAACACATTACTACTGGAAGAATTGGTTAACCCTCATAATAAGTTTCTCTTAGGAGGTCAATTCAATACTGTTTGATCTGCATCAACCATGTATATCCCTTTATTTTAATATGTGTTCCTTTTAGCTAGGTTAAATAACTAATCATCCATAAATGTAGAGAATATGTCAGTGTGGTGTCCTCTCCTTAATGACATTGTTTTTATGAAACTCCTTCAAATCATTACATGCTCTCTAAAAACCCATCTCTTTTTTAAAGCTTACCTAATCACTGATGATACTATTCACACTAATATACCCAGGGCCCTCTTAAGAACATCTTGGGCCCCCGGGCACAGCAGTGCACCGGGGCCCCTATATATATATAAAAAAAAAAAAAAATATTACATATATATGGGTCCTGCAGCCCAGGGTGGCCCGTCGGAGGCAGCAAAAAAAAAAAAAAAAACCTGGAAGAAAAAAAAGATGTCGGGCAGGTGTGATGATGTCACGCCCGACATGCACTGCGAGCGCGACGGAGGAGGAGACCAGGGAGGGAGCCGGATCGCCTGCTGACCGCAAGGTAAGTATTGTCTTTTTCTTCCAGGTTTTGGTTTTTTCTGCTGCCTCCGACGGGACCCCTGGGCTGCAGGGCCCCCGGGCACCTGCCCATTGTGCCCAATGGGAAAGACGGCCCTGAATATACCCTCACAGCTGTCCTAATCTCTATTCTAAGCCACACTCGCTCCTCTTGTTTCAGTTGTGCCCTCTTCCACTTAGAATGTAAGCTCTCTAATAAGCAGGGTCCTTCATACCCTTTGTTTTCATGTCTGCATTTATTTTGTCTGCCTTGTATGTCTGTTTTATGTATGTCCTGTTTTTCCTACTGTGCTGCGCTGTGGAGCACTGTGGCGGCTCACAAATCTATGATACTAATAATAATAAATTCTGCATTGTGTAATGTATCATTCTGCTGATGCTAAAGATACCCTCACAATCAATGGTCCAGCATTAGAGAGGGCTTACCATGGTGCCCCCTTTTTTCTTTCTGAAGTATATATTGTAGGACTGTTGCGGCAAATGTTTTTGGGGGTTTTTTATTAGCTTTGTTCTGAAACAATTTTGAAAGCCACCTCTAGAAATCCTGTGTTTGTCCCTGGAGAGTACTGGCTTGGCTGGAATTCTAGAACTATATCCAACTATCTTACTTGGATTCATGCCTAAAATACACAAATTGGTTCTGTGCATCCTCACAAAACAGGATACATGCAAAGGCACATGCAACATAGGCCACGTAATTGTGAACAGATGCAGACCCGTTCAGAGATGCACATATTTGCCTATCAAAGCCATATCAATTGCGGGTGTCTGTGGGCTTGTGCAAATACACGCCTATGGTGATGGCGGTCATCAACACTAGTTTATGATTGGCTAATTGGGATTAGTCTAACTTTGCATTTGCACTGAAAAGCATTTTTTAGTGAACATATTTTATGCTTGCAAATTTGGACATAAATCTTTACAAACTCAGCATCAGGTCCTAAGTGTTTTATTCACAAAGTGTAAGAAAATCACAGTTAAAGAACACAGTTATGAAATATACTGCTTATATGCTTCCCTTTATTTGGGGCCAATCATCTTTATTCTCTTTTATTCCCAGTACACAACAAGCACTATCTTCGTCTCCCATATCTGAATCTCTGTGTAATTTTTGCTTTATTAACTTATTAATAATTGTTGATACTTGTTGTAAACTGTTGATCAGTGATGCAGATTTTACTGTACTAGTCCATTTATTATCAGTCCTGAAAAAGGACAACTGTATTCCTTTTATTCAGCAGACAAATTAGCTCTAATGTAGCTAGTGTGTAATTCACTCTTCTTACATCTTAACAATCGGTCTAGGGAGGGCAGATGAGTTGGAGTTTTATTAATCGTGTAGAAAATCACAGATAAATAACACACATGAAAAACATTGAACAACATCTGAAGACAACCATAAACATTCTTCAACTGCTATAGCCTAACTCTGCTTCTCTTCTCCTACTACTCTGGACAAAATGACTATTTTATTTTCGTTTCATCTCTCAAATTTCCTTATTTTATTTCCCTTAGCCTGCTGTCAATTATTCTTGATTTACTACAATGATGAACAAATTGTTTTTCTTACAATCCTTCTATTAACATCCTCAAACTCCCTTTATGTAACTACTTTATCCATTTTGCCACTTTTCTATAATTAACACTCATTAACTTTTTTCCTATCTTTACTCCTTAACTGAAACATACTCAACCTGTAGCAAAAAAAAAATCACACATCCTACAATCATCTTTTTAATCTCTCCTTTCCTCTACTTTGATAAATCGGTCATATATCACCAAATCTACCCCCCCCCCCTACATCTCCTGTAGACATCATTATTCAGAACACTACAGACTTCCAGACAATCTCAGAAACATCACCTGTCTTACATCACTCCGACAATACTTTAAATGTACACTATTGAATACACACTCTGTAACAAGATAACCTCCATCCATGACCTCTCCCTCTCAAACCACCTCAACCAATAACAGAAACATGGCTTGCACATCAGACACTGCCACATCTGCAACCCTTTCACATGGTTGTCTCGACTTCAACCACACTTCCAGACTTGAAAACATGCAAAGGGCTGGGATTGGATTATTCCTTTCTCCGTGTTGCGCATTCACAGTTCTACCAAATGTCCCATCACTAATGTTCCCTTATTGTGAAGTATGTGCTATCCAGATTTCAAGCCCTCCTCTCTGAGTGATGCTGTGATCTATCATTTACCTGGATTACCCCAACATTTCTCTGCCTGGCTATCTCATTTTTTTATGTTGACACCTCAACATCATTTCAAATTCACCATTGATTAAACACATTCTCCTTGTGCCTCCAAACTACTCTCACTAACCTCTTCTCTTCCCCTCTCCTATTGGATTGGCTCATCAGGATGGCCACTTCCTTTATCTTGTTTTCTCTAGACCATGTTCAGTTTCTGAATTCCTTAACACTCCTTTCCTCTTCTCAGATCATCACCTAATTACCTGCAAGCTCACCATTTCCCCTATGCTGTCAAACTCTTGCAAGCCACCGCATACCCGCAGATTCTTAGAATTAGCAACAACTCTCCTCCTCTCTGCAACATCTTCTCTCCACAATTATACATTATCCTCTCCCGATCCTCCACTGTCATATTTTAACCTAACCTTATGAAAAGCCTTTAATAAAGTATCTCTAGCTATTCTTTATACTCTGCTTTGACCACAATGTCAACCATGGCACACTAAAGAAATGCAATGCCTTCAAAAATGTTCTTGCAAACTAACAACATTAGTGAAAATATAATATCTCTAATGACAAATACTGCTATCTACCACTCCTATCGAAATGTTCTGGACACTGCCAAAAAAAAAACATTTTTCCAATCTCCCATCTTCGCTCTGGCTTCCAACCCCAAACTCTTTCTTTATACATTTAAATCTCTTCTCAATCAGCTGAGCTGAGCAACATGAGGATTGTCCAATTTGGCCACAACTATTCAGTGCTTGGGCTTAGTAGCCAGATCATTTCTGGCATTTCTGGCATAACTGGGGCCTGTTAGTGCAGTCAGAAAATAATTACCAACATGCACAATTGTCTTTATCAGGTATCACAATCATTTTGTGGCAATATTACAGGTGACCTGTTTGTGTTTAAAAAAACAATATATAAAGAATTGATAATACACAGAGAATCCATACATATCAATATTGCAAGCTGCCTGAAAATAAACACCAAGCTACAATATGCGGTTGTCTGTATAGCAGAAACTTTCACACTTTTTATGGATTTGACACCTGCAAAAATGCATTGTTAATGTAATGTTGTCAGGCACAGTGCCTGTCCGTATCCATTACCACTAACAATTAGCTGGTTTCCAAATGGTATGTCTACTTCACTGTACATAAGAGCTCATAAAAAAATCCAAATGTAACAATATGAAACTAGCGTGGAAATACAGCAGGAAAGTGATTCATTGATCTCCATGCTGTGCTGCATCTGATATTGATAAGGTTACTGCAAGAAAAATGTCTGGACAGCATTAAAGCATGCCATATAGATCAATCTATCACTTACCCGATCCATTTCATTGCAGTTTTCTGATCTTTACAAAGATAAAGGGTTTCAATATTTTCAGGTAATTGAATGTTTATTTGATTGTAGTATATGTAATACGGTCTACTTTTCTGGTTAATTAAGAAATATTGTAAGATGTACAGATATATTTTGCATTACACATGTATTTTTTATTAAACATGTTTTGCATACTTTTCTGTTTATGTTTCCATTTAACAGCATTTACATAATTACTAAGCTGTCATTGCCCATTGATGCCATGATGACATCAGAATTGTATATTTTAGAATTTAGAAAATTGTGGATTACCACTAGAAACAGGATTACAGGATTTTTCCCATGGAAATGTCTAATTTTGAATGCACAAACCATCTACATTTAACCTCATAAACATAATCCTGCTATTGGTGTAATTTAACTATTGAAGGGATTTTAACCTTTTGTTTCACCTACAATGACATGAGTAGAAATACAATTTCATTAGTAGCTAATAATTATACCTTTTAGGCAAAGCAAGGAGTGTCTCTTCACTTTGTAGTCACCATATTGTATGTGTACTAGGCAGAATACAACATTCTGCAGTAGCAGTTCATAATATAGTAAAATATAATTTACAGGAAAATATAAACCATATAATAGTCAAAATAAAGTAAAGAGCAATAAAAAAAAACCATATACATATAAGACATAATCTGAAACTACTTGAATTTGGTTTAATGTTAGATGGGCTTGACCAAGGAAGTATTAGGAATAGATTAGTTTGTTGCAATTAACCTATGCCTTAAGGGCACACTTTGTTCATAAGCAAACAATAATTGGTTAATTGTGCTTGCCAACTTCCTGATTCCAGGATTGCTACTTTCAGCAATGCTACAGACGATTTTTTTTATTGATCTGTTGTAAACACATTAGTAGTTAAAATTGAAATGTTAGCAGTTTCACGCCTCTCCTTTGGTTTCCAAAGCTCAAATACATTGAGTGATTAGCTAAACACTTGATTCTTTTCTTTTGCGGATTTCCTCTTGTATTGGTTTGCTAAAGGCAGTGTGATAGGTGTGGAGATAAGGTTAATCCTCTCCTAAATTTGTGAGTACACTAAATTAAATTAAACAGAACAATGCATCAATTATTAACCATCATTTAAACACACCAGTGGTTTGCAGAAGTAAACATTTTACAATTGTATTATGTGTCATAGTGTTGGATTCTTAATATTCTAAAGGAGTGTTCTTAGTGTGGTATGCATTTTTTAGAATTGAGATTTATATACTCATACATACCTGTAAACATACCTGTAAACATAGTAAGCATACCTTAAAAACGTATCTACGTTCACACACATTTAAAGCAGTAAGTTGTGCATTACTGTACAGTGGACATTATCACAACACAACTCTCCCTTTTGATCAATTGCAATGTGGAAGAATCAGAGCAGGCATTATGGATAGTGCATTTTTCCAACTCTTGGATTTGTAAGATGCTATAATAGGCCAGTTTCTAAAATTTGGCAATGAGGCCTCAATTCCCCCCCCCCCCCACACTCACACACACACACACGCACACCATTTGTGGTAACCACCAGTGGAATACACTCAAATACAGTATGTGATCAAATCAACAACACTTAGGGGCAGATTCAATTCCCTGCATTGTTCTATAGAACAACATGGGTCGTGCATTATACTGTTACTACGGTAATTTTAATGTGGATTTTTGCTCGCTGCTCTAAGAGCTGTAAGCAAAAATTAGGGTTGAAATTACTGTAGTAACTGTAATAATTTGCAGCTATTATTGTAGCAATGGTAATAGTGCTCAGCCCACGTTGTTCTAAAGAACAACCTAGGAAATTGAATCTGCCCCTTAGAGTTACACTTTACAAAAATCTATTTTTAATTGGTGGGGCTAGCAAGAAACATGGTGGAACTCATGTCAATAAGTCAAGTAATAAAATAAAGATTTGTATTATGGGATATGTTCAAATTAAGGAACATATGTTTTTAATTGTATTTTTCCCAAAAATATTCTCACAAGGTTAAATAGGTTTGTGCGTAGTTAGACTTGAAAATTAGTTTTTTCATTGGTGGTGCTGCCATGGAGGATGGCGGAACCCATATTTTATCAAATTCTTGCTTGTAATAGTTGTAGAGAAAGGTCTACATTATGGTATGCACTAATTAATATAAACCAGTGCTTAACTGTCTATTTTCACCACAATACTCACATATGTATCCCAATTTCTTCACCACATGTGTATTATCTGGGAAACATGTTTTTGCTCAGTTGTGGAAGACGCAGAAGTGCTGGCATTAAGATATTTGGCTCCTTTCTCTTCATGTTATTTTAAAAAACATGCAGAATTGGGACATTTTGTGATCACTCCTAAAAAAAGGTTACACAACCATTAAAGTCGATTACTCTTTTCACACAAAAAGGACAAAGGGCATCACTGTTCAACAGCTAGATGACAGGGAACCACTTAGATAACAAACTTGTAATGTCAAGATAAATATAAGTGAAGAGACAATTTATTCTACTCTCTTTTTCTGACTGTGACAATGATCTAATGGGGCAGAAGAGGACCCCTACCAGTGACCCAGAAGTTATTCATCTTTTTCCTTTGTTTTCATTTATCCCTGATCTCTTGTTATAGGCTCTTGTCTTTATATCATCAAATAAGTGAAGGATTTACTTGATGTCATTTTCTTTTTACCTATTTGTTCTCCTAAATTAAGCACCTGTTGTGAATTGTTAAAAATATATTTACACAAGGATAGCTCTACATTAAAATGACATATATTTTTAAAAGTAAACTGTCTATGTATCTCAAACCATCCAGGCACAAGACTTGCTGTTGAACAGTGACTGTGCAGTGATATTTATATATGTATTTGTATAGTAAGTGCAATTCTGAATTAGATATTCTTTTTATATTATACTATGTTCTATTTTTGTAGGTCACTTATAGCTGTTTACTATTGACGTATAATTTACTATATTCATATTACATGAGTGAAATAAATTTAAATGAGAAATAAACTGATTTTGTAACAGATCATATGCAATAAATCTCTTGACAAATATATTGGTATATTCTTGTTTAGTTAAGAATTTTTATTTACAAAGCCTCTCTTCTTTTGTAGCTTCAAGTGTTTACATAACAAAACACACAACTTCAAAACAGAAACAATAACAAAATGACAAGCACCTAGAGGAACAATAACAAACTAATAGCAACACTGCAACTTGAAACAACACAACAATAAAATTACAACAGAACAGTAGATTATAAAAAGTAACTGTTAAAATTTGCATTATTTATATGTATTCCTTTAAACATTTGCTATCAAATAAAATATATTGAGCTGTAAAAGCTGGTTGTTATTATTATTATTATTATTATTATTATTATTATTATTATTATTATTATGATCTTCATTATTATTTATTTGTGTGGTGCCACACATTTTTAAGGGGCTTACATAGTAGTAGAAAATTGACATACATGAAAACAGTACACATAATAATATGTACATTTTATATGTGCTTTAACAAAAATCTCTTATTTGGTCTCATTTAAACACATTTTCCCAGAAGGAATTTGATTTGTTCATGTGTGTTTCAACTAAAATCAGACTTTCTTCTGTCCCTCTTTCAGCAGTGGGACTTTCCTAGGCCTCTTACAATATAACTCACTCTCATTGAGTTGTCGACAGGTGATTGACAGTTGAAGCTTGTGTCAGAAGGTCAGTTTTAATCTGTTAGTAGTTTGAGCAATATTGCGCTACAATCTTCAATCAAGTTTTTTCTTTCCAAGAAATTGAGTTCATTATGTATGGTGGAATCGTGAACATCAAGGTCACTGGGGACTGATTTGTAGCCTAGAGATAGCTTGGCTACAATCTTCTGTCTGACCTTTCTTTTCTCCATACTCCTTGCAGTACACACAGTGACACAAAACAGAAGAATTAATCCTTTACTCTATTTAAGCTCATTTAATGAGTGAATTTTATATTGCAGGCACCTGCTACTCACCACAGGTGAGTAATGTTCCAAAGCGAAGGAGAAAATGTGCCACTGATTTGTCCGGTCATTTTAAGGACATCTGCGTGGAATAAGCTATGACTTTTTTCTGCTTTATGTGTTTTATTACATTGCAAATCTAAGAAATATATATGTGGAACTGCAAGATTGCCAGCATTCTTGGCCATGACTAAATTATGCAATATATAATATATCTATAATCTTGACAATGGTAGCAGACCCACACAAACACAGCAAGGTCAATTAAATATTCACCCTTTAGAGTTTCAAGCTATCTGGTGAGTGCGCAAGTATACAAATTAACATTACTAAATATTCTTAAAAAAATGAAAAATAAAATTAATATAGTATGCAATTTAAAATTGTATTTGTAGATGTAATAAAAAACATACTTTTATTTATTAAGACAAATAAGTATGTTCATCTATACAAATATACTCTAAAAATAAACAACACAATTAAATAAGTAAAATCTATAAATTCGCAATGAACAGATAGATTTTTCTCATCAAAAATCAATGCTAATAATAATACCAAGCTGATTCCCCAATAGTTTCAGAGGAAACCCTCACCTGATGCTAAATCAGAAAGGCCAGTCTTCCCAAAGTCATGAGAATCATGAGTCAGAATCAGAATCTGATGATGCTGCTATCACTAGAAGATATTTTTTAGCTGTAATTTAAAGAGATGAAGAAGCTCCAGTCCTTAGTACATGCAGAGATACAATCTGCTCTCCAGTTGTTTAGAATAGTGGTGACTATGTTGGGTAATCGCACAGTAGAGTACAAGGCATAGTAACTTTCCAAAACAACGACCTAACCCTAATCCACAAAGAACTGAAAGCCATTCATAACCATCAAGAAGACATGAACAAGACATGGACAATGAAGCATGGTAGAACAACCTAAGGATTAAGGGAATCCCTGATCCCATATAATGGTTTTATTTAGATCCGTATCTTAAATATTAATTTTTTTCAACTGCCCCAAAATATTCACCCGTAATCTCTTGGCTATTAAGACTCACAGGGAAACTTGATATAACACAGAACACCTTAATGGCGAAATTATGAATGAAGAAATTACACAGGTCATAAAAGATCAAAAAGCAAGCAAAGCCCCAGGCCAAGATGAGTTTTCAGCAGCATGCTACAAAATTGTAGGTATATTGGTTCCCCAGCTTCACACTCTTTAACACAATTTTAAAATGAGGCTCTTGGTTTAAAGGGGCTCTTAAGACCAGAATCTCAATCATTCTCAAGACAAGGATATCTATAAGTGGGCTAGTTACCATTCCAATTCACTATTCAATTACATTAAACTATTTGTAAACAGTTTTAGCAAATAGATTAAAAACTCTGTACTCCCTATATTGATCCACTATGACCAACTGGGTTTTATCCCAGGAAGACAGGTAAGGGAAAAAACAAATAGGGCCATTGGCCTGATCCATATTATAAACAAGTTATCCCTGAATGCTGAGAAGGCTTTTGTCAAGATTTCTTGGCAGTCTATGACCAAAGCTTTACAACACTTTGGCCTGTCTGGAAGCTTTCTTGTGGGCATTAAAGTTATTGATACTCACCCCTCAGCAAGAGTCATAATCAATGGCTTTCTGTTGGACTCAATTACCATAAAAAAATTGCATAAGACAGAGATGCCCGTTGTCCCCCCCCCCCCCCCACCTCCTTATATTTCTTCCAGTAATAGAACCTTTGGCAGCAACTATTAGAACATCCAAGGACATTTGGGGTGTGAAGGTATGAGAACGTAAGAATAAGATATCAATATTCACTGATGCTGTCCTGTTAACTCTTCAACAACCCAGAATACCCCTCCCCAACCTCTTCAAAACAATTAACTCATATAGCAAACTATCAGGATATAAAATTAATTGTTCCAAAACTAAAGACATGTTGTTGAATTAACTCTCACAATAAAGACAACATCTCACCTCCCAGTTGGATTTTAAATAGCAGAAGGACAAGATTAAATATCTGGGGCTCTACATCACCCATTCATTTGAGTTTTTATAGCTAGGATTTCTAGAATTAAGTCAGAACTCCTTATTGATTGATCTTGTGGCAGGTCAGGATCATTGCAGTTAAAAGGAACATATCATGCATAATCATCCAAAATGCTACTTTAAATTTGTCTGGAATACTAAGCAACCTAAAAGTAACCTTAATTAAAAACAAAACTACAAAAAATTAAGGCAGAAGTTTCACAGATGTTAAAATTTGTTACTGGACATTACTTAAGCCACATTTCAGCTTCCTTTATATCGCCTGCTACCTTGCCCTGGCTGGACATAGAATCCAAATACCTTAAGCTTACATCTCTCTTAAATGCACGGAAGCTTTGTAAACAATAGATTGAACCTTATTTACCTCTTCCTCACTGTGCAATTATCATCCAAAATATGGGCTATGTGAAGGAATTGGTTAACATCACAGTCTCAATACCTCTCCATTTTACCACTGTGGGATAAATGCCAATCTCCCTGGCCCCAGAGTTGTAACGCAAATATTCTCCAATGCTTATATTAGAGCTGGAACACCTTGTATTTGACATCTCGGTCACGGGATCTAACTTTTGATGTCTTGAAAAGCAGATATTCCTATCTTTACCCCAAGTTTTACAACTACATCCAGATTCAGCATTTCCCAAGAATGCTTCTAATAGTTGACGCCCAAAGGGAAGTGACTTACTTTGAGAAAATGTGTATCTTTTTATCCGTAGAGAGAGGTATGATTTAATCTCTATACAGAGTCCTGTTCAACTCAGAACTGGGGTTCAGGAGCAGACGGGAGAAAGATCTTGGCTTCCAAGAGAAGATTTTTAGGAAATAATCAGAGAACAAATAGCTGCTCGCTCCATCTCAACCTTAACCAAAGTAAATACTTGCAAAATTGAATACAAGTGGTACTATGCCCCTAATAAACTGGCAATGATGTATAGTTCCACCACCTCTGTTTGCTGAAGAAAATATAGCCGAACTGGAATAAATATATATATATATATATATATATATATATATATATATATATATATATATATATATATATATATATCTGCTACTGATGATATTTGGTGGACCTATCCACTTCTTGGATGAAGTCTGGTATCACCTAGCCTCAATCCTTGCATGTCCTGACTTTAAAATATCCTTGGCCCTTTGCAATATAAAAGAATCCAAGAGTTATACTTACTTCAAAATTACAATATATAAAATATATATTCAATTTGTATATAGAAAAAATATATATATAAATAAAAATAAAAAATATTTTTGTCCCAACCAGGACTCAAACTCAGCACCCTCTGTACCAAATGCAAATTACTATCATACTAGGCTATGTGCTCGTCTAAAATTTCCATAGTACATATTAATACATAGCTTATAATAGCACCTAATTAGATTAACCAAAGTCAACCTTTGTATCTCTTTTCTATTTTGTAATAAGATATAAATAATCCTTACAAGATACACTAAAAGGAACTACTTAAAAAAAAAAATTCCGGACCATATCCCCTCCATTTCACCAAGTATTGTAATCTATTTATGTGGATTCTGCAGTCCAGGATCTCTTCAACAATAAATTCTTCTTTTCCTTCCACCATGACGGGTGGTGGTGAGGCTGAAATCCGACCAGGAAAGGGGTTGTCTTGAAATGGTTTGAGCAAAGAAACATGGAATACCGGGTGTATTTTCATTAGGGATGAGCGCACTCGGATTTATGAAATCCGAGCCCACCCGAACGTTGCGGATCCGAGTCGGATCCGAGACAGATCCGGGTATTGGCGCCAAATTCAAAAGTGAAACTGAGGCTCTGACTCATAATCCCGTTGTCGGATCTCACGATACTCGGATCCTATAAATTCCCCGCTAGTCGCCGCCATCTTCACTCGGGCATTGATCAGGGTAGAGGGAGGGTGTGTTAGGTGGTCCTCTGTGCTGTTTAGTTCTGTGCTGTTTAGTTCTGTGCTGTTTAGTTCTGTGCTGTTTAGTTCTGTGCTGTTTAGTTCTGTGCTGTGCTGTGCTGTGCTGTGCTGTGCTGTGCTGTGCTGTGTTCTGCAGTATCAGTCCAGTGGTGCTGTGTGCTGTGCTCTGTCCTTCTGAGGTCAGTGGTGCTGCTGGGTCCTGTGCTGTGTCCTGTTCAGTCCAGTGGTGCTGTGTCCTGTGCTCTGTGCTTCTAAGGGCATAGTTATTTCCCCAATATTCCCCTGTGTTTAAAAAAATAAAAAAAAGTTTTTTTAAAAAATACCAAAAACTACTTTAATTTTTTTTAATTACCACAAAATTTGCACAACCAATCCTGCAGTATAAGCCCATTGGTACTGCAATATTACCAAGTTCACACATTCAGCAGTAAAAGTCCAGTGGTACTGCAATATTACAAAGTTTACACATTCTGCAGTATCAGTCCAGTGGTGCTGTGTCCTGTGCTCTGTCCTGCTGAGTTCCGTAGTGCTGCTGGGTCCTGTGCCGTGTCCTGTTCAGTCCAGTGGTGCTGTGTCCTGTGCTCTGTGCTTCTAAGGGCATAGTTATTTCCCCATTATTCCCAAGTTTTTAAAAAATAAAAAAAAAGTAAAAAAAATAAAAAATTTAAAAAAAAAAAAAATATATATAATAATTATAACCAAATTTGCAAAACCAATCCAGCAGTATAAGTCCATTGGTACTGCAATATTACCAAGTTCACACATTCTGCAGTATCAGTCCAGTGGTGCTGTGTCCTGTGCTCTGTCCTGCTGAGTTCCGTAGTGCTGCTGGGTCCTGTGCCGTGTCCTGTTCAGTCCAGTGGTGCTGTGTCCTGTGCTCTGTGCTTCTAAGGGCATAGTTATTTCCCCACTATTCCCAAGTTTTTTAAAAATAAAAAAAAAGTAAAAAAAAATAAAAAATTTAAAAATAAATAAATATATAATAATTATAACCAAATTTGCAAAACCAATCCAGCAGTATAAGTCCATTGGTACTGCAATATTACCAAGTTCACACATTCTGCAGTATCTTGTGCTACATATAATGGAGACCAAAAATTTGGAGGATAAAGTAGGGAAAGATCGAGACCCACTTCCTCCTAATGCTGAAGCTGCTGCCACTAGTCATGACATAGACGATGAAATGCCATCAACGTCGTCTTCCAAGCCCGATGCCCAATCTCGTAGTACCGGGCATGTAAAATCCAAAAAGCCCAAGTTAAGAAAAAGTAGCAAAAAGAGAAACTTTAAATCATCTGAGGAGAAACGTAAAGTTGCCAATATGCCATTTACGACACGGAGTGGCAAGGAACGGCTTAGGCCCTGGCCCGTGTTCATGACTAGTGGTTCAGCTTCACCCACGGATCTTAGCCCTCCTCCTCCTCCCCCCCCCTACAAAAAATTGAAGAGAGTTATGCTGTCAGCAACAAAACAGCAAACAACTCTGCCTTCTAAAGAGAAATTATCACAAATCCCCAAGGCGAGTCCAATGGTGTTGGTGGTTGTCAAGCCTGACCTTCCCATCACTGTACGGGAAGAGGTGGCTCGGGAGGAGGCTATTGATGATGTAGCTGGCGCTGTGGAGGAACTTGATGATGAGGATGGTGATGTGGTTATTGTAAATGAGGCACCAGGGGGGGAAACAGCTGATGTCCATGGGATGAAAAAGCCCATCGTCATGCCTGGTCAGAAGACCAAAAAATGCACCTCTTCGGTCTGGAGTTATTTTTATCCAAATCCAGACAACCAATGTATGGCCATATGTAGCTTATGTAAAGCTCAAATAAGCAGGGTTAAGGATCTTGCCCACCTAGGAACATCCTCCCTTATACGTCACCTGAATAACCTTCATAGTTCAGTGGTTAGTTCAGGAACTGGGGCTAGGACCCTCATCGGTACAGGGACACCTAAATCCCGTGGTCCAGTTGGATACACACCAGCAACACCCTCCTCGTCAACTTTCTCCACAATCTCCATCAGATTCAGTCCTGCAGCCCAAGTCAGCAGCCAGACTGAGTCCTCCTCAATACGGGATTCATCCGAGGAATCCTGCAGCGGTACGCCTACTACTGCCACTGCTGCTGTTGCTGCTGTTAGTCGGTCATCTTCCCAGAGGGGAAGTCGTAAGACCGCTAAGTCTTTCACAAAACAATTGACCGTCCAACAGTCGTTTGCCATGACTACAAAATACGATAGTAGTCACCCTATTGCAAAGCGTATAACTGCGGCTGTAACTGCAATGTTGGTGTTAGACGTGCGCCCGGTGTCCGCCATCAGTGGAGTGGGATTTAGAGGGTTGATGGAGGTATTGTGTCCCCGGTACCAAATCCCCTCGAGATTCCACTTCACTAGGCAGGCGATACCAAAAATGTACAGAGAAGTACGATCAAGTGTCCTCAGTGCTCTTAAAAATGCGGTTGTTCCCACTGTCCACTTAACCACGGACATGTGGACAAGTGGTTCTGGGCAAACAAAGGACTATATGACTGTGACAGCCCACTGGGTAGATGCATCCCCTTCCGCAGCAACAGCAACAGCTGCATCAGTAGCAGCATCTACAAAATGGCTGCTCATGCAAAGGCAGGCAACATTGTGCATTACAGGCTTTAATAAGAGGCACAACGCTGACAACATATTAGAGAAAATGAGGGAAATTATCTCCCAGTGGCTTACCCCACTTAGACTCTCATGGGGATTTGTGGTGTCAGACAATGCCAGTAACATTGTGCGGGCATTAAATATGGGCAATTTCCAGCACGTCCCATGTTTTGCCCACACCATTAATTTGGTGGGGCAGCATTACCTCAAGAGTGACAGGGGTGTGCAGGAGATGCTTGCGGTGGCGCGCAAAATTGCTGGACACTTTCGGCATTCAGCCAGTGCCTACCGCAGACTAGAGGCACATCAAAAAAGCATGAACCTGCCCTGCCATCACCTCAAACAAGAGGTTGTGACGCGCTGGAACTCCACCCTCTATATGCTGCAGAGGATGGAGGAGCAGCAAAAGGCCATTCAGGCCTACACAGCCACCTACGACATAGGCAAAGGAGTGGGGATGCGCCTCAGTCAAGCGCAGTGGAGACTGATTTCCGTGTTGTGCAAGGTTCTGCAGCCATTTGAACTTGCCACACGAGAAGTCAGTTCCGACACTGCCAGCTTGAGTCAGGTCATTCCCCTGATCAGGCTGTTGCAGAAGCAGCTGGAGAAAGTGAGGGAGGAGCTGGTAAGCCATTGCGATTACACCAAGCATGTAGCTCTTGTGGATGTAGCCCTTCGTACGCTTTGCCAGGATCCGAGGGTGGTCACTCTTTTAAAGTCAGAGGAATACATTCTGGCCACCGTGCTCGATCCTCGGTTTAAAGCGTATGTTGTGTCTCTGTTTCCGGCGGACACAAGTCTACAGCGGTGCAAAGACCTGCTGGTCAGGAGATTGTCCTCTGAAGAGGACCGTGACATGCCAACAGCTCCACCCTCATTTTCTTCCACATCTATGGCTGCGAGGAAAAAGCTCAGTTTTCCCAAAAGAGGCACTGGCGGGGATGCTGATAACATCTGGTCCGGACTGAAGGACCTGCCAACCATTGCAGACATGTCTACTCTCGCTGCATTGGATGCTGTCACAATAGAAAAAATTGTGGATGATTACTTTGCTGACACCATCCAAGTAGACATGTCAGACAGTCCATATTGTTACTGGCAGGAAAAAAAGGCAGTTTGGAAGCCCCTGTACAAACTGGCTCTATTTTACCTGAGTTGTCCCCCCTCCAGTGTGTACTCGGAAAGAGTTTTTAGTGCAGCGGGGAACCTGGTCAGTGAGCGGCGAAGGAGGTTGCTTCCTCACAACGTTGAAAAAATGATGTTTATAAAAATGAGTAATCAATTCCTCAATGAAGTACAGCACTGCCCTCCAGATACTACAGAGGGACCTGTGGTTGTGGAGTCCAGCGGGGACGAATTGATAATGTGTGATGAGGAGGAAGTACACACTGTAGGGGGAGAGGAATCAGAGGTTGAGGATGAGGACGACATCTTGCCTCAGTAGAGCCTGTTTAGTCTGTACAGGGAGAGATGAATAGCTTTTTTGGTGTGGGGGCCCAAACAAACCAATCATTTCAGCCAAAGTTGTTTGGTAGGCCCTGTCGCTGAAATGATTGGTTTGTTAAAGTGTGCATGTCCTATTTAAACAACATAAGGGTGGGTGTGAGGGCCCAAGGACAATTCCATCTTGGACCTTTTTTTTTTGCATTATATGACCAATCAACAGTCGTTTGCCATGTTCAAAAAGTAAAACCAAATTTAAAAAAATACAAGAAATTAAACCAAAAGTAAAATGCCGTGTCATAATTTAAAACAAGAGGTATTGACGTGCTCTAAAACTACTGTATTGTTGTTTATATTTTATAAACACTACACTTGACAGCTTGAGTCTTTCAATAAAAAAGTAACTGTCCATTGCACGAATATTTGCAACAGGGACAATTTTAGGGTTAAGAAAGTCAACTAATAACACTTCGACGCTGTCTGTCTTTATAAACACTACACTTGGAAGTTGGAGGAGGTATTGTGGCCCCGGCACCAAATTTACTACCGGGGCCACTCCACTGTGCAGTCCATATTTAGGTGTATCAGATATTAAACAACGGTGACAGTTGATGCCCAATTTTTTAATTATATTGTGGCCTCGATACCAAATTGTGTACCGGGGCCACCACACTACGCAGTCCAGATACTTGTTTGGTGGAATTCAGACCAGTTGAGGGTTTTATTATTATTATATTGTGTGGACCACTCTATCTATACCACACTACAACTCTATACCACTCTATTTCATACTTTAATTCTATTTCATACTTTAATTCTATTTCATACTTTAATTCTATTTCATACTTTAATTCTATTTCATACTTTAATTCTATTACTAATTACCATAAAGAGGAACAAAATAAACCAATTTTACCAAAAGTATAATATGACTTAGACTTACAAACACTACACTTGAAAGATCGTGCCTTTAAATGAAAAAGTCAGTCTTCATTGCACGACTATGTGCAACAGGGACAGTTTTTTGGGTTTACAAAGTCAAACAATAACACTTTGACCCTGTCTGTCTGGGACCTCAATGACGAATTGTCTGTACCATGTTTGGAGGAGGTATTGTGGCCCCGGTATCAAATTGGGTACCGGGGCCACCCCACTATGCAGTCCAGATACTTGTTTGGTGGAATTCTGACACGTGGAGGGTTTTATTATTATTATATTGTGTGGACCACTCTATCTATACCACACTACAACTCTATATACCAGTCTATTTCATACTTTAATTCTATTTCATACTTTAATTCTATTTCATACTTTAATTCTATTTCATACTTTAATTCTATTACTAATTACCATAAAGAGGAACAAAATAAACCAATTTTACCAAAAGTATAATATGACTTAGACTTACAAACACTACACTTGAAAGATCGTGCCTTTAAATGAAAAAGTCAGTCTTCATTGCACGACTATGTGCAACAGGGACAGTTTTTTGGGTTTACAAAGTCAAACAATAACACTTTGACCCTGTCTGTCTGGGATCTCAATGACGAATTGTCTGTACCATGTTTGGAGGAGGTATTGTGGCCCCGGTATCAAATTGGGTACCGGGGCCACCCCACTATGCAGTCCAGATACTTGTTTGGTGGAATTCTGACACGTGGAGGGTTTTTTAATTATATTGTGGCCTCGGTACCAAATTGTGTACCGGGGCCACCACACTACGCAGTCAAGATAGATAGATGCGTATCATAGATAAAGTACATTCAGTGGTGTGGGGCAAATTGAAAAATATTCAAAATGCACTGACATTATCAAAAACAAGAGGTTGTCACACGCTAAAACTCCAACATGTATATGATGGAGAGGATGGAGGAGCAGCCGTATGTGTAGTGTAATGCAGATCTGTTGAAGGTTTTTTATATATTTTATTGTGGTGCCCAGTGCCCACTCCTCTACGCAGTCCAGGTACATTTATTGGTGCGAATCATAAAAGTTCAGGGTTTTTAATATATTGTGGTGACCCACTCCTCTACGCAGTCCAGGTACAATTATTGGTGCGAATCATAAAAGTTCAGGGTTTTTAATATATTGTGGTGACCCACTCCTCTACGCAGTCCAGGTACATTTATTGGTGCGATTCATAAAAGTTCAGGGTTTTTAAGATATTGTGGTGACCCACTCCTCTACGCAGTCCAGGTACATTTATTGGTGCGATTCATAAAAGTTCAGGGTTTTTAAGATATTGTGGTGACCCACTCCTCTACGCAGTCCAGGTACAATTATTGGTGCGAATCATAAAAGTTCAGGGTTTTTAATATATTGTGGTGACCCACTCCTCTACGCAGTCCAGGTACATTTATTGGTGCGAATCATAAAAGTTCAGGGTTTTTAATTTATTGTGGTGACCCACTCCTCTACGTAGTCCAGGTACAATTATTGGTGCGAATCATAAAAGTTCAGGGTTTTTAATATATTGTGGTGACCCACTCCTCTACGCAGTCCAGGTACATTTATTGGTGCGATTCATAAAAGTTCAGGGTTTTTAAGATATTGTGGTGACCCACTCCTCTACGCAGTCCAGGTACATTTATTGGTGCGATTCATAAAAGTTCAGGGTTTTTAAGATATTGTGGTGACCCACTCCTCTACGCAGTCCAGGTACATTTATTGGTGCGATTCATAAAAGTTCGGGGTTTTTAAGATATTGTGGTGACCCACTCCTCTACGCAGTCCAGGTACATTTATTGGTGCGAATCATAAAAGTTCAGGGTTTTTAATATATATTGTGGTGACCCACTCCTCTACGCAGTCCAGGTACAATTATTGGTGCGATTCATAAAAGTTCAGGGTTTTTAATATATTGTGGTGACCCACTCCTCTACGCAGTCCAGGTACATTTATTGGTGCGATTCATAAAAGTTCAGGGTTTTTAAGATATTGTGGTGACCCACTCCTCTACGCAGTCCAGGTCCATTTATTGGTGCGATTCATAAAAGTTCAGGGTTTTTAAGATATTGTGGTGACCCACTCCTCTACGCAGTCCAGGTACAATTATTGGTGCGAATCATAAAAGTTCAGGGTTTTTAATATATTGTGGTGACCCACTCCTCTACGCAGTCCAGGTACATTTATTGGTGCGATTCATAAAAGTTCGGGGTTTTTAAGATATTGTGGTGACCCACTCCTCTACGCAGTCCAGGTACATTTATTGGTGCGAATCATAAAAGTTCAGGGTTTTTAATATATATTGTGGTGACCCACTCCTCTACGCAGTCCAGGTACATTTATTGGTGCGAATCATAAAAGTTCAGGGTTTTTAATATATATTGTGGTGACCCACTCCTCTACGCAGTCCAGAAAGATACCTTGTTGCAACGTTTTGGACTAATAACTATATTGTGAGGTGTTCAGAATACACTGTAAATTAGTGGAAATGCTTGTTATTGAATGTTATTGAGGTTAATAATAGCCTAGGAGTGAAAATAAGCCCAAAAACTTGATTTTTAAACTTTTTATGTTTTTTTCAAAAAAAAACCGAATCCAAAACCTTAAATCCGAACCGAGACCTTTCGTCAAGTGTTTTGCGAGACAAATCCGAACCTCAAAAATAACGAAAATCCGGATCCAAAACACAAAACACGAGACCTCAAAAGTCGCCGGTGCACATCCCTAATTTTCATAGAGGCAGGAAGTTCTAAGCGGAAGGCAACTTGACCAATTTGGGATAGGATTTTAAATGGCCCAATAAGCTTTTGACTCAATTTTGGTGAGGGTATCCAATGTTTAAGGTTTTTAGTGGATAGCTAGACCTTGTCTCCAACAAGAAAATGGGTACATCTCTCCAGTGTCTGTTGGCAGCTTGTCTGTAATGTTACTGAGATTCTCTCAAATTTTCAATAAGTCTCTTTTGAACTTCTTGTAAAGTTGTGATTCTATCAGTCACCGTTAGAATTGATGTGGAAATCGGAAGATCTGGAATAAACGTTGGATAGAGTCCAAAGTTGGCTAAGAAAGGCATCTGGGAAAATGAACTGTGTTCAAGGTTATTATAAGAGAATTCAGCAGTGGGTAGAAAATTCATCCAATCATCTTGAAGGTAACTGATAAAACATCTTAAATATTGTTCAAGTGTCTGATTAGTCCTTTCAGTCTGTCCATTACACTGTGGGTGAAAAGTTGAGGACAGATTAAGTTTTATTCCCAGGGCAGTGCAAAAACTCTTCCAGAGCTTAGAAGTGAACTGAACACTTCGATCTGAGACTATGTCATCAGGGATGCCATGAAGCCTGAATATTTCCTGAATTAAAAGCTCTGTAATCTGTTCAGCAGTGGGTACTCCTTTAACAGGGATAAAATGAGCCATTTTAGTTAGACGGTCCACTACCACAAGAATTGTTGTCATCCCTTTCGAAGGAGGTAGATCAACTATGAAATCCAATGAGCTCCAGGGATGAGATGGAATAGGAAGAGGTTGTAGCAAACCTTGTGGTGAGGTGCGCAGAGCCTTGTTTTGGGCACATGTCGGACATGATGATACATATTTTTTAACATCGTTTTTACAATTTGGCCACCAGAAGGAACGTGCCAACAATTGTTGAGTCCTGTATACTCCTAAATGTCCAGCAGGTTTGGAATCATGGATTAATTTCAATACTTCAACTCATACTGACTCGGTTACATAAAGGTGATGAAGCTGAGTCCAGTAGCCATTATAAAAAGTTAGATTAACTTCCGAAGAAGGACTTTTTGAGGAAAGGATCAGCATCATAACCATTCTTCAAAACAGAGAGTAAATCTGTAGAAACAGTTGCCCCTAAGACGTTGTGCTCAGGTAGAATAGTCTTTCCAATCTTTTCTTCTAGATGAGGCTCAGAGAACATTCTTGAGAGTGAATCAGCTTTGCCATTTATGGATCCCGGTCGGTAAGAAATTATAAAGTTAAAGTGAGAGAAGAATAAAGTCCATCTGGCCTGTCTAGGAGACAATTGTTTAGCAGTGCGTAGAAATTCAAGATATCTGTGATCAGTAAGAACTGTCACAGGGTAGACAGAAGCCTCAAGAAGGTCTCTCCATTCTGAAAATGCACACTTAATGGGCAGTAATTCCTTGTTTTCAATATCATAGTTTTTCTCAGCTGATGTCATCTGGCTAATAAAATAAGAACAAGGATGCAACAACATCTTCTCACCAACACAGTGAAAACGAATTGCTCCCACTGCGTAATCAGAGGCATCAACTTTGACAATAAAGTAATAATTCAGGATTTGGATGTATCAGGATTGGAGCTGATGTGAAAAGAGTCTTAAGTTCTGTAAAGGCTTCTTGAGCTTCATGTGATCATTCAAAAAGAACGCCCTTCTTGGTAAGTTGCGTAATAGGAGAAATGATTCCAGAAAAGTTCCTTATGAATTTCCGGTAGAAATTGGCAAAACCAGTAAACCACTGTACTTGCTTTTTCTTCTTAGGTATAGGCCAGTTAATGACTGCATCAATCTTACTGGGATCCATGCTCAGATTATCATGGGAAATTATGTATCCTAAGAACTAAATCTTGGCTTGTTTAAATTCACACTTTTCCAATTTGATATACAATTGGTTCCTCCAAAGTCTTTCGAGTACAGTACAGACATGTCTGTGATGTTTTTCCAGATTTTCGGAGAATATAAGAATGTTATCCAGATAGACAACAACAAATTGATCTAATAAGTCTCTCAAAACATCATTGATGAAATGCTGAAAAGTTGCAGGGGCATAACATAGGCCAAAAGGAATGACCAAAGACTCAAAATGTCCATATCTTGTCCTGAAGGCAGTTTTCCACTCATCCCCGGGTCGAATATGAACAAGATTGTATGCCCCACATAAATCAAGCTTTGTAAAGATCTTTGCCTTCTGTAGCCTCTCCAACAATTCAGGAATTAAGAGGAGTGAATTGACTGTATTCTTGTTGAGTTCCCTATAATCAATACAGCACCAGCAGAAGTAGAATGGCGAATGAAGCCTTTAAGTTTTCCTCCAGGAATTCCCGGAGGAATTTTAACTTTGATTCGGATAGAGAATAAAGTCATCCAAAAGGTATGGATAATCCTGGTAACAACTCAATGGGACAGTCATAAGGGTGATGAGGAGGTAATATACCTGCATTCTTTTTATCGCAGACATCGGAAAATTCACTGTATTGCGGAGGCAATTTCAAATCTTTAGAAGGAAGTTCGGTGACCCACTGGTCTACAGATACCACAGTTCTAGATAGGCAGTTTAGTTTGCAGTCCTCAGAAGGAAAGGATAAAGTGCGAGTATCCCAGTTGACAGAAGGATTATGGGTAGACAGCCAGGGGATTCCCAATATTATGGGAAATTTAGGTGAAACAATCAAATGAAAGCTTATAACCTCCTGATGCCCTGGTTTGATATTCATTTGTAGCTGGATTGTTTCATGAGTTACTGCCCCCGAAGACAAAGGGGATCCATCTGCAGTCTCCAAATGTACAGGAGCTTGTTTACTCTTTGATTCAATACAGTTTTCTTGTGCAAAGGTGATATCCATGAAATTGCCACCAATACCCGAGTCAAGCAGAGCCAGTCTTTTAATTACAAGAGACCCGGATGAAAGCGTTATTGGTAGAACAAAATCTGATTGTTGCGGCAGAAGATCCCCTTTTTCATAAGCCAAGGGATTTAGTGATTGTGAGATGGAAAAGGATTGACTAGACTCCTTGGAGTCCATTTGCTTAAAGTCAGTCATAGCGATCGTCTGGTGAATCTTATTTGGGCAAACGACGGCATAATGTCCTTGATCACCACAATATAAACAAAGATTCTCATCCCGACGTCTCTGTTTCTCATTAAAACTAAGTGGTTTCCTAATTACACCAATTTGCATTGGTTCGGGTGAGACGTTAGGATTGTCTGATGGTGCAGCTTTGAACACTGTAGGTCTATTAAACTGATGCAAATCACTGCCCTTCTCTTAATCTTTAATTTTTCCTCTCACTTAGGGGTAAATGTATCATACCCCGGTTTCTTCAACTCGCGGGAGTTCGGCCTCTTCGCAGCTTAAATTTAAAGCGGCGCTGCCTTGTAAAGGGAAGTTTCCCTTTACAAGGCAGCGCCGCTTTAAATTTAAGCTGCGAAGAGGCCGAACTCCCGCGAGTTGAAGAAACCGGGGTATGATACATTTACCCCTTAGTATTTTATCAATCCGAATGCACAGTTGGATAAAATCATCCAGATCATCAGGGGTGTCTACTCTGGCCAGTTCATCTTTTACTTGCTCATAAAGGCCGCAACGGAACTGGCTTTTTTTTGCAGAATCATTCCATGTGGTATCTGCAACCAAGCATCGGAATTCGGCGGTATACTCAGTCACAGAGCATCTTCCTTGTCGCAGTCTATGGAGTTTAGCTTCAGTGGTGACACATCGATTAGGATCATTGAAGACTTGCCCCATAGCAGACGTAAAAGATTCCAGATCTTCCAGAATAGCACTTTTTTGCTAAATATAAGGAGAGACCCAGGCTAGAGCTTTCCGTATCAGGAGATTAATTATAAAGATGATCTTCATCTTGTCATTATTGAACTGTGTAGGTTGCATCTGAAAATAAATGCTGCACTGGTTTAAGAAGCCTCTATATAAGGGACGATTGCCACTGAATTTTGTAGGCAATGGGGAACGCGAAATTTGTGCAGCAGAGGAATCATAATTTTTAAATTCTTTCAGCAATTGAGCTATTTGTTCCTGCTGAGCTTTAACAAGGGTTTCTAGTTCTCTGATCTTGTTCTGAGAAACTCAGGCAAACTCTTGCAACTCCTTTATTTGGTTTTTCAGAGTATTTAGCGCAGCTACTCCCGCAGAATCCATTTTTGGGCCTGATTATTATGTCACAGACCAGAGGCTGGATAGGAGCCCAGTGGCAAGGAGGAAGGCTGGCCAATAGGAGATTATAATATAAGAATAGTCAAACGTAGCTCGGTACGGTACACAGAGAGGCAATGAGGTCCAAAGGTTAGGGACGAAGCAAAGTCGAGGGCAAGCCGAGGTCGGTACACGAGTAGTAGATGTCTGCAGGTAAGAGAAGCAACAGGAACAGAAGTTAGATCACAGGCAAGGAGCACAATAATCAGGCACTGGAGACAGGAACTGGCCAGGCTTTTATAGGAAGTCAAGGGGTGGAGCTGGGACATCAGGAGATCACTAGAACTGATCTGGAACACCAGTTAAAGGCATGAAACTGTCCAGCAGCCAGAATAGCTCAGTCAGTAAAGCAGCATCTTGACACAACGAGGTTCCCCCACCATTGAATTCTGTTTGTTCTATATAAATATAATTGCCTAACAACCTAAGATTTAAGAAATAAAAATATATAAATAGATTTAAAAAAAGATTACACCCTTATGTTGTGGAGGTAAGTTTATAAAACAACACTAAGCAAGGGTCCAGCCCTATCTGATGCATTGTTTTACCTGGGTTAAAAAATAACCTGATGTGCTTGAGGGTTCTTCCCAGTCCCTCTTGGTGTGGCTTTAGGCTGGAAGCTATTTTTGTTCCATCATTCACCACTTACAGGAGTGGCATGAGGTTTAATTTACCTCACTATCAGGGGCCTGGAACTAGTGTTTGGCACTGCATCACAGCAGGTGTTGGAGAGGGGTCTTTCTTGCCTTATCTAGTGTTGTGTGGGTATGAGATTAATAACATAATTTACATGAATTTGTGAAGTGTGTGGCCATACAAACAACCTTGGCAGAGAGGATCTTCCTGGTTCCACCTTGTGTAGAGGAATGACCCCTAGCCTAATTCTAGGGGGTCCTATCAGAACATCTGAAAGCAATGGATGATGGGAAAAGCTACTTGCACCACTTTGCCGTTGGGTATGTTACTACAAACCTCAAAATGTAGGTTAATATGCAATCTGCAGGGTTCTACCCATCCCCTATACCATTGCTGGATGCATAAACTTGTTGTGGAGCCATAAGAAATAAAGTAAAAGAAAAAAAAAGATACACAATCGCCACATAGAAGTAGTGGGACAAATATTTTAATCATCCCCCAACTCACACACACACACACACACACACACACACACACACACGTTGCAGCTTTCATAGTTCAGATAAGAGTCAAGACACAAAAAAGAGTATTTGCAGAGTTGACTCTAAAGACACAAAGTAAAAGAGCAACAGACATGTAATGGAGCAAAAAAATAAAAAAAAGAGTGGAAAGGGAATTAGGACTAGGTTGAAAAAAAGCAAAAGAAAGTAAGGTATTTTAAACCAATGTGGTTGTGGAGTATATATGTAGTTTCTGTGATTAGCCATGTATTGGTCAGGGGACTTATGACCCCCGTTTGCCTAATACAGGGATCCAAGACAAATGGCATATTGGCAGAGCACTTTATTTGTTGAATGGTAGCAAACAGTACAGTAAGAGGCCCAATTGTTTCAATAATCTTTCTAAAGGCAACAAGCCCAGGTTGGATTAGCCTAAAAGATGGCTATCTTTGATTGGAGGTAACACATGATGGGTCCCCTCAAAATAATGGTATACAGATAAGGTTGACTAAAGCAGTGGCAACAATTAAATGAGCATGGGGTTCTGTGGACCTCATGTCTGTTACCCAAGGAAAACAATGAGTAATAGGGTTGGTGTTTTGTGTACCCTGGAGAGGGGGCATGGAGCTATATATATATATATATATATAGCTATATATATATATATATATATATATATATATATATATATATATATATACACAAGTTAACCCGTGCATGATACTCATGCATTCTAGTCAAATCAAGCTACGTAAGGTGTTAAAAAGGTTCTTGTCATGCATTTGGGCCATAGCCCAGGCCTCAACCACCAACCACTCCCCACTGTCACCCCCGGCAACCACCAACCACTCCCAACTGTCACTTCTCCTTCAAGAAATATATATATATATTTTTTTAAATCTTTATAAACACTTTTAACAATTAATAAATTAAATTAACAACTTAAAAACATCTTAATATACCAAATTTCAGCCCTTTCTGAATTTTTTTTCCCACACACACTAAGAATTTAGTAGGTCAGTGTATAACTCCGCCTAGCAGGTGGCGCTGCAGCTTGGTTTTATTTTTCCCACACACACACACACACAGACAGACTAACACACGCCACTAGACATTTATATATTAGATATATATATATATATATATATATATATATATATACACATACACATACACACACACACATGAATTTGGTAATCTCCCGGAAGTTCCGGAAGAGTGTGCAGGCGTGATATATATATATATATATATAGATATAGATATATATATATATATATATATATATATATATATATACATATATATATATATATATATATATATATATATATATATACACACATACATACATATATATACATATATACAACTCTACAAAGGCCGCTTATATGTTGGTGTACCTGACAAAATTCATCAAATGGCGGAGGCGATATAAGAGTTTAAACTCACTGAGTCACAGAGAAACATTGCAGCTGTAAGTGTAAGACCTCATAATCTGAATAGTAATTGAATAGGACTTGGTGTTTCTAAAAGCAAATATATTATTCAAGGGGATATGTTGGCTGTGGGCCTGCTCACCCATCACCTGGCACGGCACAACAGAATGTCTAGTTCTAGCAAGTCAATCTAATTTGTCATGAGCCTTTAATGACAGTGACTTTTACCCATGTAACTAGTACTGCACAGTTCCTCACTTCCTTAGAACAACATTTTAAATATTAGCTAATATCAGAAGTATGTCAGCTGCGCTGATGGATACACACACTTTAACAGCATTCACATTATGTGACTGGTATTTTATCCCTGTTCCAGAGTCACCCTTTCCTAATTCTTTCTGCAATTATCATGTTTCCTCTGGAGAGAAAACACTGTAACACATTCACTGAAAACTCCATCTACTTGTTATCATCTGTCATCCAGCAAGCAAGGCATCTGCCCCAGTGAATGCTTACATTTAACAGATATTGACACAGAGCACCATTTAAATTCTGTCTCCACACCTTGTTGTGACAGAGATTGTCCAGAGTATGTATCTCTCAGCTCATACTGGTTTCCTTTCAGTCTCACCAAAAATAATAGACAGTGGTGTTATTGAAGCAAGTGCAAGACGTGACATAAAATAATGTCAGCTTGCTGGTGTCATAATTATTAAAAACAAAAACAAAATATACAGTAAATGGAAGCAATGGATCATACAACAGCATGCACCCTATCACATATATATATAATTATAGATCAGAGCACTTCATTAGATTTTACCAAGATGATTTAAATTGAAAATAACACAGACAGTGTATTTACATGCCCTTTGTTTCTTTTGAAGATGGTTGCACATTATGGTCTGATTCATCTTCAAACACAATGTGAACGCAACTTGCATTTTAAAAAGTGCATGTAATTTGTACACAAGTACACCCGTAGTAAAATACTAATGGATCTCAAGATATGTTTTCATTTGTATTTGGGTATGAATATTCTCTGGTTATACATTAATTGCTGATTGTTGATAGACAGAATAGACTGCAGGATACACACAAACATATTTAAAAATCCCATCAGAACGCCTGCAAAATAAAAAAAAATATTTTGCAAAATAAATTTACAACTATTAATATTAGGCTATAATCATTAATAAAAATATGTTTGTTTTTTTAAAAAAATAAATAAATATATATATATATATATATATATATATATATATATATATATATATATATATATTTACATTAAATACATAAATTAGGATGTTCTTAATGCATTTCAAAATTCACGTCATTTCAACTAAGTTTGACTCACCTCCATCTGTAATTTTGACAAAGTCTACAAATCATTTCCAAATAATATATAATAAGAATCTATAAGTAGAAGCAAGATTGTAATAATTGATAACAAAAACATATTGTTTACATATAGAATGAAAATTAAAAATTCAGTTTAGCAAAATCTAAAAAAAAAAAAAATGATAGATAGATAGAATATTTTTTTTAAAAAAAAATGAGTAAAGCTGTAAAAACAAAGTTACTTTATCTATTCATTATAGTTAATGGAGTGAAGGTGATCAATTTATTCTGATATGACTAGAAACACTTAAGGTCAGATTTCACCAGCAATATGTGATAATATTTACTGCAAGATGTAGAATGAGGTGCACCTTATTTTTTGGAACAGTTTTGAAAATGTTGTAATACACACACATACAGTTGAGTGCAAAGTTTGGGCACACTTTTGTCAAGTTGCATGTTTCAATGAATATAAACACAACTTGGGCAGAGTACTAACAGAAGCATAACATATTTTTCCACAGTTAGGGCCTGATTCACCTTTGAACGCAATGTGAAAGCAGGTTGCAATTAAATATTCAGATGTAACTTGCAGGCATGTCTGTCTGTATTTCAGTACAAGTGGATCACAAGAAACACTTCCTATTAAATATGGGTATAATTACGCTGTGGCTATACTTAACTTGCCTTTTAACAAATCTATTAAATACATGAAGAACTCTTGATACTATTATCTATAATAAAAATACTTTCTAAAAGACTATTTTTTTTTTTGTTATTTCTTTTTTACATGTTCTTACGGCCGACTGTACATAAAATGCATTTTTATAGTTTCTCTTACTTGAAAACACATATTAATTCATACATGTCAGTTATCTATCAGTTGACAATTGCACTTGCCATTAACTGGTGGTGCATGTGATACTGCTAAAAAAAAACATGTGCCTAAGGGATGTCCAGAGCTTGAATCGGATGAACGTGTATGTGCTCAACCTCAGCACGCCCTTACTGTACATTGCCTACATTCAATCGCCTTTCCCTCCCCCATTCCACCCTGCAAATCGGAACTGTCATTAGCGTTTTCTCCAAACAAGCTACAGATACCCTACAACTACATTGACCGTATGACTGCACAATTGATATTCAGCCCAGCTGTGAATTTCCTATGACTTGTTTATATTCTCTTTCTGTTTAAGAGACCAAACGTATGGAAGACTATATTTCAGAGAACCTGAAGAAAGGGTCATTAGACCTTCTCAATCGCCGGATTTTTCTTTGTCAAAACGAAAGATGGTGATTTACAACCTTGCATTGATTACAGAGGTCTGAATCAGATCACCATTAAAAACAAATATCCTCTGTCATTGATTTCCCAGTTGTTTGACCAGTTAAGAGGTGCTTCTGTATTCTCTAAGACAGATTTACGTGGAGCATATAATTTGATACACAGGGCGATGAATGGAAAACCGCTTTTAATACTCATTCCCGACATTACGAGCATTGTGTTATGCAGTTCGGTCTTTCTAATGCACCAGCCATTTTCCAGGACTTGATCAATGATATACTACGTGATTATCTGAGTAAATGTACCATAGTGTGGATGACATCTTTATCTACTCTACATCTTCGTCTCAACACCGTGAACAAGTCCGGTTTGTATTGCAGAAACTCAGAGAAGATCGCCTATATGTCAAATTGGAGAAGTGTGAGTTTGAAGTCTCCACAGTGGCATTTTTGGGGTATTTCATTTCTGCCAATGGGTTTAGATGCCAATTTTTCAGCAATAGTGGCACCCATTACTGTATTGGCTAAGAAAGGAGCTGATCCAGCAGTATGGCTGCCAGAAGCTATTAAAGCATTCAAGTCTCTCAAAAAGGCCTTTGTTTCTGCTCCCATCCTTAAGAAATCAGATACAGAGCTGCCTTTCATAATTGAAGTGGATGCTTCTGATGTTGGTTTTCTGGGCAGTTCTTTCACAAGAGTGTGAGTCTGATGGGAAGTTACACACCTGTGCATTCTTATCAAAGATATTCTCAGTGGCAGAGATTGACTATGACGTGGGAAATTGTGAGTTGTTGGCCATTAAATGGGCATTCAAAGAATGGAGACATTGGTTGGAAGGCGCTAAGCATACCACTTTGGTATACACGGATCACAAAAACCTCCAATACATTGAGACAGCTAAGCAGTTGAACCCCAGACAGGTGCGCTGGGCTCTATTCTTCTCTCTATTTAGTTTTGTGATTACATATCGCCCTGGTTTTAAGAATTTGAAGGTGGATGCCTTCTCCTGAAGATTCCTATGGAAACATGAGGATCCCATCTATAACACTTTT